>NC_139961.1:20963808-20986308 GCF_963454915.1 Gymnoscopelus microlampas | reverse complement strand
TGTAAACTAGAGTGAAGTGGATCATCTGATTTAAACATTAACAATCAGGAATCTGTCTGAGTCGGTAGTACATCTCAGTACACTACTGCCATTGTAAACACTGACACCTGCTGGTGGACTCTTGCATAGACAGTGCAGAGTCACGCTCTTTCAACATCAGTGCATTTCTCCATCCTAACTGCTTCTTTCTTTCTCCACAAAATTCACCATGTTACTAGGCTACTGTACAGTGGTGGAAGAAGTACTCAGATATTTTACTTAAGTAAAAGTAGCAATACCACAATATAAAGATACTCTGACTGTTACAAGTAAAAGGCCTGTGTTCAAAATGTTACTTGAATAAAAGTACAAAAGTATATGCATCAAAATATTCTTAAAGTACCACAAGTAAAAGTATTACAATGTTTGAAAAAAGCAGATCTACAAGCTCACAACGCGTCGTGATGCGACACGTTGTGTCGCATCGGTATAGGTATATACCTATACATAGGTATAAAATAGGGCTAAAGTGGTTAATGTATGTTTTTTTAATATAATAATTTATATCTGCAAAGTAACTAGTAACTAAAGTTTTCAAATAATTGTAGTGGAGTAAAAGTACAATATTTGCCTCTGAGATGTAGTGGAGTAGAAGTAAAAGTACTGAAAATTGTAAATACTCCAGTAAAGTAAAAGTACCTCAAAATTGTACTCAAGTACAGTACTTGAGTGCATGTACTTAGTTACTTTACGCCACTGCTACTGTACTAATAGAATCTCTAAAGAGTGGAATAGATGTGCGTCTTCAGTTTACATGTGTATGAATATCCCCACAGGGATCAATAAAGTTCTGTGAATGGGTTACCTACAAATCTTATTAGACTATTAGCTCCATTATCACCTTTAATTCCTCCCTGAAGAGATTTAGCAGCTGGACCTAACCCTAACCCATTTAAATGTTAATGTTTTTATCTTTGTTATTGTTTTAAATGTAGCGTTGCTTTTCCCCTGCCTTTTGTGGAATGCACATCCACGTACCCATGTCTCTTACACACTCACACACACACACTCACTCTCTCACACACACACACACACACACACACACACACACACACACACACACACACACACACACACACACACACACACACACACACACACACACACACACACACACACACACACACACACACACACACACACACACACACACACACACACACGTAGTATCACTCTTCATAGACATAGGACCGTAAGCCAGGAATCAAACCTGTGACGTTCTGGTTCCCAGGCGCAACTCTCTTCCCATTCAGCACCCTTTAGAATTCACATATTAATTCACAGACATCTCCTGCACAATGTGTCTTTTACCAGACATGTTACCTGAGCCTCTCCTTCTCCCCTCAACCACTGCTGCCATTATAATTATCTGTAATTGAACAAACCACCACAGCACAATTATCTACACACTCAATACAAAGGCAAGACTCGTCAGCTGACTATATTTCCTATTATTTCCTGTCATCTAAACGCGGTTTCCCAAACTTTTTTTGCCATCGACCCAAAAGAGAAAAGTGTGTCTGCCTGCCTGGGACCCAAATGTATAAAGAATACATAATGTGAGCCTGTAGATCTGCTATCTTTACTATTTCCAAAACATATTTCTTCTTTTTATTTATGGAGTTTTGTTTCAGACACTTTCAAGATTTTTCAAAAATGTTCAAAAATAGCAGATGTACAAGCTCGCTGGTGCGCTGTGAGCTTGTAACCCCCCCCCCCCCCCAAAGGACTCCTGGGGGTCCCTGGACCCCACTTTTTTGAACCACTGCTGTAGATGTAGATGACAAAGACTTGGCGCCAGTGAATCACATTACAGCCATTTCCATTATCAATAGCTCCCTCTGCTGTCAGACGGAGGGAACAGCAGGGGCAACGTGTTGTTAAAGCAAGCCTTCTGGTGAGATTTCATGCTCTGTCTTCAGCAAGGGGGGGTCCCAGAGGGAGTCTGAAGGGGGGACACGGTACTCAGCTTCAATTGTGGTTCCCTTCAGTCACTTGCGCGTGTTCTTCGCTTTAACGATTATATCTGCTCCCTTTTCTTCTTTCTTTATTCATACGGGTCAGCGTGCGCAGAGACAGGAAGCTCGGTGCTTAGAGGGGGGAGGACGGGGAGGACAGGAGACACATATGTCTCCAGCCCGGAATGGAACTAACGCTGTGATTATGCGGTCGAGTCGACGACGCGCTATCCGCTCGGCTACTAAACGAAACATATCCCCCTCCTTCACTCGCTGTCGTTGACTGCAGGGTCTCTCCCCTCCCCTGTTAAAGTGGTGCGACTGCAGTTGGTATTGGCTGCTGCTGGAGGTGGAAATGCAACTGTATCTTTTTTGAACCAAGGAGCCCCAAATTGATACATATTTGGCCATGGACCCCCATCCAAAAAAGAAAAAAAGTGTGCCAGGGACCCTCAGAAGAAAAGATTTGTGTAAATGTTTTAAAGGTTATTCAACATTTTAAGATTTAAAAAATCTAAAATAGCAGATGTACAAGTTCTCAGCGCCGCACAGTGACAAAGTGCTGTGAGCTTGTATATCTGCTATTTTTGAATAGCCAACGTATAAAATCTGGATAAAGTGGTTAAAATGATTGTGACGCTATGTTGACTACTTTTGCTGGGGACCCCCTGGAACCCCCCCAAGGACCCCTGGTGGTCCCCGCAACCCACTTTGAGAACCAATGTATTAGGGCATGGGTCTTCAACCGGGGGTCCGGGACCCCTAGGGCGGTCCTCAGAGTTACTAGAGGGGGGGCTGCCAAAACTTTTTGGTGTACGGGGAAAAAAGTGCAGACCAAGTACAGAGACATAGATCAAGTTTACGTATTGCGGGTTGAAAAATACACATTAACATGAATCCAACATATTCATAGAAAAGATAATGTGTAAACAAACAAACGTATTTTTTTTACACAACACTGTCAAACAAGTCTAAGAAGCTATCTATGAAATCTATAAAAAAAAGTTTTCTGCAACACAATTTTATACAATAAGTAGTGTGGGTCCCTGCTTCATCTCTCTCTCTCAGCTAAGGGGTCCTTAGCCTTACAAATGTTGTAGGCCCCTGTGTTGGGGTGCTGTTTCTGAACCAGTGGACCTTGGCATAGGTGTTCCATGGGAAAATGCTTACAACGTGTTTTTGTTTGGTCATTATGCCAATTAATTCCTCCCACTGCTTGCCACTGCTATTCATGTCTTAAAGTTCTCAGTCGCCATGACTGATTGCAGTCATTTAGATTCCATAGAAGCAGTGGTGGAAGAAGTACTTTTACTTAAGTAAAAGTAGCAATGCCACAATATAAAAATACTCTGTTACAAGTAAAAGGCCTGTGTTCAAAATGTTACTTGAGTAAAAGTACAAAAGCATTGTCATCAGAATATACTTGAAGTACCAAAAGTAAAAGTACTAACATGTTTGAAAATAGCCGATCTACAAGCTCACAACGCGTCGCGATGCGACGCGTTGTGAGATTGTAGATCGGCTATTTTCAAATGGCCCATGTATAGAATAGGGCTGAAGTGGTTAATGTATGTTTTATAATAGAATAATTTATATCTGCAAAGTAACTGGTAACTAAGGTTTGCAAATAAATGTAGTGGAGTAAAAGTACAATATTTGGAACCGAGATGTATTGGAGTAGAAGTAAAAGTATTGGAAACTTGGAAATACTCAAGTAGTACAAATGCCTCAAAATTGTACTTAAGTACAGTCTTTGAGTAAATGTACTTAGTTACTTTCCACCACTACATAGAAGCCAGCATGTCTTCTATGGAAGCATGTTGTGCAGCGAAAGTAGCCGATCTACAAGCTTGTAGTTTGGCTAGTTTCAGTTATTTTTTTAAGATTAGAGCATTTGAAGTGGTCAAACTAGCAATATGTTCAAAAAAATCTTCCATAAAGCCCTAATGGTCTGGGATGTTTCATATAAAAGCAAAGGTTAAAGCTTCAATTAATGTAGAACAGCAGAAACAATATTACTAAAACATCATCATTTTACATATTGTGTTAATTGTTTAGGAAACAGCACTCGTTGGGGGGGGGGGGGGGGGGGGGCTTCTTTCACATTGTTTCACAAATCGCACATTAGGACAAAAAAAATCTGTTGTGAGATTTCATTTAGCTTTAAGCCATGTGCTATTGTATCGTAGTGCCTCCGTCCTACTCCTCAGTCCAACATTCCCCGCTGACAGGTGTCGCCCCCCAGCCCGTAGGAGTACGTGCAGTGACAAAAATCACCCTCTCCACCCCTGCTTCCCTTCTCCGGAACACAGCCATTGAGGCTCTGTGCATAACCGTGGTCCCTGTTTCCCCGAAGGTGGCCGTTCCAATCCGCTTTATTTATATAGCGCATTTCACAACTCAAGGTTTCCAAAAGTGCTGCACAGAAAACCAAAAGCCAAATACACTGGGGTAAGCTAAAACACAGAACAACAACAGCAAAATAAGAGACAACAAGGAGACGCATCACTGAAGAATACAAGACGCGAAACAAAACACACACAATGAACACTGGGTTCATTCTCTGGTGTGTTATTTTAATACTTTGTCACACAGCAGTGAGTGTCGTGTAAAAATAGTGAAAATAACAGATCTATTAAGCTTGCAATTGTGTGTGTGTGTGTGTGTGTGTGTGTGTGTGTGTGTGTGTGTGTGTGTGTGTGTGTGTGTGTGTGTGTGTGTGTGTGTGTGTGTGTGTGTGTGTGTGTGTGTGCGTGCGTGCGTGCGTGTACTACTATACTATAGCCAAATGTCGGCTATTCTGGGCACGCGATACACCGGCACACAATTAAACTCAGGCTTTAGAGTTGGGGATAAAAATGGCTAATATGTAGATGTCCTCACAAGTATAGTAATACAAACTTGTGTGTAAGTGTAAGTGTGAACACGTGCTAATGTGTTTACGTCCAGTAACTCGGTCAATGAGTCAGAGTAGCAGTTCATCTCTAACAAGCCCCTGCTTTGTGTGTCGGACAAACCACTTGTTATTCGTCGTGGCTGCACAGTGGCGAGCCCCCCACTAGGGGTCAGCGGTGTGCTTTTGATGCCTTTGTCATGAGAGGAATAGAGAGGAATGCAGGGAATCTGTGTGTGTGTGTATAGGTGGGTGTATGCATGTGTGTGTAATAGGCTATGTGTATGCACATGTGTATGTATGCTGCCTTTGATCTCGGCTGTCTGACTTCTCTACTGCATTTGCATTTTCTTTGCTCGAGGTGTGTCGTGTGTGTGTGCGCGCCTGTGTGTGTGTGTGTGTGTGTGTGTGTGTGTGTGTGTGTGTGTGTGCTTTGTGTTTATCTGTGTTTGCATTCTTGTGTTTTTCTTTCCTTTTCTTTGACCTTTATTTATACAGTATGTGAAAATCCCACTGAGATATATACAATCTCTTCTACGAGGGAGTAATGTTCATGGTAGCAGCAGTAGAAAAAGTTACAACTTACAACAAACAACTACACATATATTTACATAAAAAGAGAAAGAAAATAGAACGTAACAAATAATTTAAGTGTGTAACAAATCTCATAAAGCAAAATCTCAACAACTGAGAGGCGTTGTGAGCTTGTAGTTTGTCTATTTTCACAACATTTATCTGTGGAACCGAGTCAAACTAAATGTAATGCCTACAAGTCCAAGTGCTCGTCAGGGTGGCGGGTCCCCAGTTCAAATATGATTATTTTGGGGGGTCGCGGGAACCCCGGCTCAGGGTACTCCTGGAGCTGTCAGAACCTTAACAGAGTCATAGCTAGTCTCCCCGCGCATGTATCTCCGATCCAAAGCTCCACATGGGACATGGCCGTTTGCATGCCCGCCAGGTTGCACTCTGACTTGGGTAGAGGTAGCGTAGTAGGGTCCCTGTGCCCCCTCCAGGGTGGAATAATTACAGAAATCTAAAGAAGAAAAACATGGGTCTTTTTTTTTTACCAGGTTGCAAAACCTGGTCTACATCTACACTCGCTAGTCCTGACTTTTTTCACTCATTGGCTGGTCCTTTAGCCAATCCTTTCCTTGCCTAGCCTATCCTTTCCTTGGGGGGGGGGGGGGGCGGAGGAGCAGAGGCGATGATTGACAGGCAAAATCCCTCAACAGCGACACCCGCAGGCAAATATTTCTTTTTTCATTGCAGTTGAAAAGGCTTTAGAAATGTGAGAGAAAAACACCTGCCATGGATCACTGGAGTGGATTTTTTTGTTAACTTTTTATACACGTTTGAAGGCCCATGACAAAGACTTTTAATGTGTGGTAAAACTGAATGTCATGAAACCTTTAACACAGTAATACATGTCATCAACAAATACAAACACTATTATGTACAAAAGATATGGGAAAATTACATGTACCTCCCCTTTTTCGGCCAATAGGGAAGCAGCAGGTGAACTTTACGGTGGAGTCTGCCATCAAATTAGGCAGTATTTTATGGGAAGTGGGTTCTACAACAGTAGGCCTATGTGTGTTGAGTACAAGCGTGTATGGAGGTGGAATAGGGGCCAGTAGAACTAGGTCACGTTGGCTACGGTGCTGACTCACATTACTTATGTATTAAAACCCCCTGCAGAGTACAGTAAACCTGACATTACTTATGTATAAACGCCAGCAGAGTACAGTAATGAGTTCACCTCCGCTCTGTGTCATCAAAGCTTACTATTACTTATGTATAAACATCTGCAGGAAGACCAGTTCACAAGTGAATGAAGCACGCACATCCTAAGGTTAAAATGCCAGGTGTCTGGGCAGAAACTATAGAAATAGAACAGAGTCCGCACGTTTTTGAGCCTGGTAAATGCAGTGGTGTAAAGTAACTAAGTACATTTACTCAAGTATTGTACTTAAGTACAATTTTTACGTATTTTTACTTTACTTTCTAGTTTTCAGTACTTTTACTTCTACTCCACTACACCACAGAGGCAAATATAGTAGTTTTACTCCACTGCAATTATTTGACAACTTAAGTTACTAGTTACTTTTCAGATATAAATTATGATGATAGTATGAAACATACATGAACCACTTTAGCACTATTTTATACCTAGGCTATTTGAAAATAGCAGATCTACAAGCTCACAACGCGTCGCATCGCGACGCGTTGTGCTTGATTCTGATTCTGATTCTGATTCTCTTCTCTTGCAGTATTAATACTTTTACTTAAGTAAAACATGCGAGTACTTTTACCACCACTGCGTAAACATCGTCAGCTAGGTGGTAATCACCCTTTGGTGCTTGATCCAGTGTGCTGCGCTGACTCAATTCAATTTTGTTAGTTAGTCATTCACTGATACAGTTACAAGCAGTTACAAGCACTCGGTGTGTAAATGTTTGAATAGGGCTTAAGTGGTTAAATACAATTAAGTTTGGTTTGTGTGTATTTAAACTGCACCATGTAACTTTCCTCTTCTACCCTGGATTTGAACCCGGGTTCCTGCGCAAGTGCTGACGTTTTTACCATTGAGCTAATAGAGCCTGCCTGCTCAGGGAAACAAAATACAACCACCCCATTTGTATAAGTTATATTGTATTATCATACTCTACCATACAGATTGGACAAAATTACATTATATTTTTATTAAACAAAGTTTAGTTCTTTCTGTAATTCAAGTTAAACATTCATGTATTGTTTGTTTTTATTTGTTTGCTTATTAGTTAAATGTTCCCGAATGGAAACTATAATCAAATCTATGTTTTTTTTTTGTATTCATTAGAACATTTTGCACTTTTTTACAACATGTAAAAAGATATTATCAAAAACATTGATAATCAGTGGTCTAGGACCCCAAAAGTGAAAACATAGCAGCAATAAGCAAGTTAAAAAGTGTGTCAGTTTGTACAATGTGTAAGTGGTGAAAATTCTAACTAGATTCATTGGCTTTTGGCTTAATTCTAGCCTACACGTTAAGTTCTATAGTGAATACAATTTTCTTATTTGAATTCCGATTAGATTGTTCTCCTCCATGGCAACTCGGTGAACTGTCTGTCCATCAGTGTTGCTCAAACAATTTAACTCTGAGAGTGTACAAATGTAACCAAATGGACCCGTACATGTTGTGTACACTCTCAGAGATACAAATGGACAAATGAACACTGAGGATTGTGTGGTGTAGTGTGTGTGCAGTCAGGTGAGGAGAGTATTAATGTGATCTGTTAAGGTTCGTTCCCACAGGAGTTGTCATATTATAGCGACATGGCTTCATTTGCGCTTCAGCTAGCTCAATACGTGGGAACAAACGTAATCCTCTGGAATACACACACACACACACACACACACACACACACACACACACACACACACACACACACACACACACACACACACACACACACACACACACACACACAGCGCACTCTTCTGACACGGTGAATAATTAATCCTTTGCGTTCTTCATCCCTTTAATGATGTCTCCAGGGTGTGTGTGTGTGTGTGTGTGTGTGTGTGTGTGTGTTTGTCAATGCAGAATCCATCCCCCCCCACACACACACACACACACACACACATACACACCGGCCTTGACCCCTCATCCTCCTCCCATATGGAACACCCCTCTCCCCCCCCAACCTCCAACGGATGCAGTGATTGGCTAAAGTCCTCTCCAGCATCCCTACCATCTATCCAATCACATCAGCCTATCCGGTCCCTGCCCCCGTGACGGCACTAGCGTTTTAATTACATCTAACGTATAGGGCCTAGTATAGAGCCCTGGGGGACCCCGGTCAACTGAGTGTACAGGGGGGTTTAAGTGGTTAAGGTACACCAACCAACCATGGTTCTGAACTCCAAGCCTTTCACTGTAATACTGTGGTTATGGTATAAATGCACCCTAGCATTAAATGTTCTTATATTTTGCCGTTAATGCATGAGAATTTCACACAGAGACAAACATGTGTACTATACAGGCACGTACTTTTAGTAGATTTTAGTTCAACAAAGCAGTATTTCTCAGCAGAGGAAAATACTTGTGAATGAATGAATTTCTATTTTTGTGTCTTGTTATAAGACCCATCGCTTAGGGCCTGGGTTTTCAACTGGTGGTCCGTGGACCACTGGTGGTCCGTGAAGGTATTGCATGTGGTCCCTGACCATGCATTTAGATTAGGTGAAAGTGGAGATTTGTATTTTATTTTATCGACCACTTGTTGAGAAACAGTACGTATAATGACGCGTCAATCAGTTACTTATCAGTTATCAGTTACTGGGAAATCTGATGTGAAGAACCTCCACAGAAATGGGAGTTAGAATCTCTCAAGGGAAACTGTACCGGATTGTCTGGTTGTGTCACCATTATTAGGAAATGTGCTCATAATCAATCGCATGTGTCTGCTCGCTCATACAGAAGTTGCCGTTAAGGACTTGATTTAATTCACCTCAGATGAACCAATTAAATTAGGCCCTTAACAGTCATTATTTAATTTCAAGCTTCACCCCCCACATCACACCCATATCACCCCTACCAACACAACAGTGGTCCCCAGGTTGATTCGTAGTCGGGGTGGTGGTCCCTGGTTCATAATCAGTTGAAAACCCCTGGTTTAGGGGATTATAAGACACCGAAAACATAAATAAACAATATCACATTGTGTGTGTGTGTGTGTGTGTGTGTGTGTGTGTGTGTGTGTGTGTGTGTGTGTGTGTGTGTGTGTGTGTGTGTGTGTGTGTGTGTGTGTGTGTGTGTGTGTGTGTGTGTGTGTGTGTGTGTGTGTGTGTGTGTGGTTTTTTGATGGGCCATAGTACATTTAGTTAAAAAGGGGAAAGATGCACACTAGTATATGGTGAAATACTGTATACCGAGGTACTTTGGTACAGTGAGACTTCATACGTTACGCACGCGCACACACACACACACACACACACACACACACACACACACACACACACACACACACACACACACACACACACACTGCCCTCATCTTATACACTCACAGCCATTACAGGTCTCTCCTCTCCTCTCCTCTCCTCCAGTGGCCAAACTTGGCCTACATACAAAAAAAACCCAGACAATTCCCCCTCTGTGTGTGTGTGTGTGTGTGTGTGTAGGTTTGATGAGTGAACATTGAGTGTCAGTTGAACCCCTGACCCGCCGCTCACATATGTTACATGAGGCCTGGCGGGGTCCAGGACGCCAGGTCCATGACTGTAACATCTTGATATGATTTATGATGGAAGCTTTTTGTTGGAACCTTGAGAAACGTTTCCCACACAGATGGCTGAGTCACCCCGGGTCCCTCCGGGACCCCCAGTCTGTTCAACTACCAGCACTACAGTACAGTACACACACCATATTAGGACTTCTGGTGGAGCGTGTGTGTGTGTGTGTGTGTGTGTGTGTGTGTGTGTTCATGTGTTTCATCCATCATTGTTCCGTGTTCATTTGTTGTGGTGTTTTATGTGTGTGTGTGTGTGTGTGTGTGTGTGTGTGTGTGTGTGTGTGTGTGTGTGTGTGTGTGTGTGTGTGTGTGTGTGTGTGTGTGTGTGTGTGTGTGTGTGTGTGTGTGTGTGTGTGTGTGTGTGTGTGTGTGTGTTTGAACTCCAAAGAGTGTATGAATGTAATCATCATTCATACACGCTTTGGAGTTAAATTAACACTAAGGATTTACACTGTGTGCGTGTGCGTGTGTCCTTGTATGCATTGCACCCTGAAAATAGCATATCTACAAGCTCACAAGGTGAGCTTGTAGATCGCTGTAGGTTAGGGTTAAAATGTCCAAAAAAACATCCTCACAATGTTGATGTCCTCACAAGTATAGTATATACTTGAAAAAGACCGAAAGGGTCTGCTGTTTGTCGCAAATACAAGCTTGGAGCATTCAAAAGTGATTGTTCCCACAAGCATAGTAACACAAAAGTGTGTGTGTGTGTGTGTGTGTGTGTGTGTGTGTGTGTGTGTGTGTGTGTGTGTGTGTGTGTGTGTGTGTGTGTGTGTGTGTGTGTGTGTGTGTGTGTGTGTGTGTGTGTGTGTGTCTGTGTGAGAGAGAGAGAGAGTGCATGTTTTATCCATCTATGACCATCCCTTCATCCCTTCGTGTCTTTTCTAGAAGAGAGTGGGCAGTTCACCGCTTGATTGAAACAGTATGCAGGAACACACACACACACACACACACACACACACACACACACACACACACACACACACACACCTACTTGCGGACGGAGAATACTATAGCAGGCGTGCTGCAGAAGCCGATGGAGGCACGTCCTTGTAAAAGGTCACGGTGTCCCCGGCGTGACATCTAGAGGTGACAGCGTTTTATAATGATGATGGATGATGAAGGCTCTGCTAGTGTGTGTCTGCCAGTCAATACTAACTGAATGCAGGCCGTCAATATTATTCACAGGCTCACACACTGCAAACTGCGCTTCTGCTTGACACGAGCAATGTAGGGCCATTCATTCATACAGTACGTAGCATGAACAACCAACGGATGGACAGAACTTAGCTTAGAACAGGACACCATATCTCTGCTGTCCGGCAGAAACCAGCTAACTCCAAAATGTTCATTTTTCAGGATTTTTTTCAGAAAAAAAGTGGAGTTAGGAGGTTTTGTTCGTCATTGATAAGAACAGCTGAATGGACCTCCAAGCTGTCAGCAAAAAACAGCTGTCAGCAAAACCAGCTTACTCCGGTGGAGTCAGCTGGTTTAGCAGAACGTTTGAGGATCCAATGGAGTTAGCTGGTTTAGTCAGAAGCGCTTTTTAATGCTTTTCATTGGTTCAATATTTTCTTTTACCAACACACAGACGTAAAGGGTGTTCAATGGCCCTGATTTATGGAAAGAAATACAAAATTGTCAAAATGGAGCTGGTTTCTGCCGGAACGCAACAAATTCAGCTATCAGCTAGCTATTATATAGCTAGAAAGCTTACAGTATATACCACAGTGTTAAACTTCTAGAACCATCTGAGCTATAGAAAATAGTGCAGTGCCCTTACCCACATTTCTATTCTATTCAATTCTGTCATATTAAGGCCTCTTCTGTCTCCTATTCTATTCTTTTCTGTTTATGATTCAGTTTTATGTCATTCTATTCTGTCCATTGTATTGTTTTCTTTTGTTGTATTCTATTGTAGTCAATGATGTTGTGTTCTGTTGCATTGTAGTCATCATTCTTTTGTGTTGTTTTCTGTTGTTGTCACTCGTCAGTGTTGTGTAGTATTGTTTGTAGTCATTGTCTTTGTTGTGTTATGTTGTGTAATTGAAGTCATGCAGTCTTTGTATTTGAGGCTACTAGCATCATGTCATACAGTCTTTGTATTTGAGAGCTAGCATCATGTACATGCAGTCTTTGTATTTGAGGCTACTAGCATCATGTACATGCAGTCTTTGTATTTGAGACTACTAGCATCATGTCATACAGTCTTTGTATTTGAGAGCTAGCATCATGTACATGCAGTCTTTGTATTTGAGGCTACTAGCATCATGTACATACAGTCTTTGTATTTGAGGCTACTAGCATCATGTACATACAGTCTTTGTATTTGAGTATACTAGCATCATGAACATACAGTCTTTGTATTTGAGTATACTAGCATCATGTACATGCAGTCTTTGTATTTGAGGCTACTAGCATCATCTACATACAGTCTTTGTATTTGAGGCTACTAGCATCATGTACATACAGTCTTTGTATTTGAGGCTACTAGCATCATGTACATACAGTCTTTGTATTTGAGTATACTAGCATCATGTACATACAGTCTTTATATTTGAGGCTACTAGCATCATGAACATACAGTCTTTATATGTGAGGCTACTAGCATCATGAACATACAGTCTTTATATTTGAGGCTACTAGCATCATGCACATAGTCTTTGAATTTGAGTATACTAGCATCATGAACATACAGTCTTTGTATTTGAGTATACTAGCATCATGAACATACATTCTTTGCATTTGAGGCTACTAGCATCATGAACATACAGTCTTTGTATTTGAGTATACTAGCATCATGAACATACAGTCTTTGCATTTGAGGCTACTAGCATCATGAACATACAGTCTTTGCATTTGAGGCTACTAGCATCATGAACATACAGTATTTATATTTGAGGCTAGGCTACTAGCATCATGAACATACAGTCTTTATATTGGAGGCTACTAGCATCATGCACATAGTCTTTGTATTTATGAGGCTACTAGCATCATGCACATAGTCTTTGTATTTATGAGGCTACTAGCATCATGCACATAGTCTTTGTATTTATGAGGCTACTAGCATCATGCACATTACAGCCCTCTGCGATGTCATGACCTTCTGTTTGCTTCTAATTCTTTTCAGGGTGAGTCCATAGGGATTTGACACTGATCTCTTATCACTATTATTACTCTATTCCCAGCTGCCCCTTAACAACCCCCCCCCCCCCTTTTTTGTCCTTATACGGGTGTTCTCTGGACCCATGTTCTCTCCACTTCCTGGCTTCAGACCAATCGGCATGTAGCTGTGCTGTGTGAAGCAGTGCATTGTGGGTGTGATGAGAATGGATGGATGGATGGATGCTGGCTCTATTGTTGTAGGAGAGGCCCAGCATATGGTCCACGCACATACACACACACACACACACACACACACACACACACACACACACACACACACACACACACACACACACACTCACACTCACACTCACACTCACACTCACACTCAAATACATTACAATAGACCTCCAAGACATAAGGAGGGGGCTACGCCACAGGGGGGATGTGTGTGTGTGTGTGTGTGTGTGTGTGTGTACATTGTAAGGACAATTTTCCTGCTCCTCACAAGAGAAATGGTTGTTTCATGGTTAAACGTTTAGTTTTTGAGTAAGACTTAATTAGGAAAGTATTCAGGTTCACATTTAGAGGTTAGGGGCACATTTAGAGGTTAGGGGTTAGGGTTGGAGTTATGCCCGAACTATACTTAATAGCGCACCAAAATGGCAAAATAACCGATCTACAAGCTCAAAACGCGTTTCAGCACAATGTGTTGTGAGCTCGTCGATCGGCTATTTTCGTGTCTTGGGTTGGGACTAAAAAATACAATATTGCATTCATAACACCACCGTCTGGAAATATTCATGTCCTCACAAGTACAGACAGACTGTGTGTGTGTGTGTGTGTGTGTGTGTGTGTGTGTGTGTGTGTGTGTGTGTGTGTGTGTGTGTGTGTGTGTGTGTGTGTGTGTGTGTGTGTGTCTCTCCCTCAGACCTCCTTGCATGGGTGTACTGTAGACACATTGACAGTGTGTTATTCTCTATGCCTGTGTAGTATGTGACACTTTATGGCCATTAGTATGTGCACGGGTACTTGACAATGGAGACACACACACACACACAATGGACACACACACACACACACACACACACACACACACACACACACACACACACACACACACACACACACACTTTCAATTGTGGCTCAATGGCTTCCCTTGAGACCTAGAGACGATCAGCTGTGTGCGGTTGCTTGCCGAAAAATAGCTGACCTACAAGCTCACAACATGAGCTTGTAGGTCTGCTATTTTCATATAAATTAAGCATAAGGAGGAGGTGATACTTAATATGTTTTTCACAATTAGCGAAACAGCTGCGCCCCTCATGTATTATTAAGCTCTGTTAAGCTGTTCATTTATTATACTAACTGGCCATTTAGTACACCGAATGCACATTCATTAAAGGCATAATATGTAACTTTGCTCTGTGTTTACATAACAAAGCAATATATACATTTCTTACCCATTATTTCCCTACCAGTAGTTGTCAGCCACTGGAGTAGTGTGGTGGTGTTTACCTGCAGAAACACGTTTTCACAGTTTGTTTTGGTAGCTCCAAAATATCCCTGTCTGCCAAAACAAACAGTGAAAACAAATATAACAGATTATAATAGTAACGCATCTTATGAAGCTAAAGTCACAGCAAAAGAAATCCTCTTTAAATACTTGCGCACGCACGCACGCACGCACGCACGCACGCACGCACGCACGCACGCACGCACGCACGCACGCACGCACGCACGCACGCACGCACGCACGCACGCACGCACACACACACACACACACACACACACACACAGACCCTGCTACCCTTGCACCCATCAGGTGTTAACCCAGCCGTGCACGGCCCCTGGCCCGGTCACCATGGCAACAGACGTGCGTCTGGAGCTCAGTGTGTGCTGGGGTGTCACTCCTCTTCTCTCCCTCTCCTATCCTATCCTCTCCCCCTCCTCTCCTTTCCTTTACCTCTCATCTCCTCTCTCCTTTCCTTTACCTCTCCTTTCCTCTCCTCTCCTCTCCTCTCCTCTCCTCTCCTCTCCTCTCCTCTCCTCTCCTCTCCTGTTTGTCAGGCCATCTGCCTTCCAAGTTGCATGTAAACATAGGGGAACCAGCATAAACACACACCTGTGTGTGTGTGTGTGTGTGTGTGCAAGCATGTCCCAACATCAGACATACAGTGCATATACATTCACACACACACGCACGCACGCGCACGCTTATGTGTAGTATTTGTCTAAAATGTCAGGGTTCCCCTGCGAAGCTAATCAGTTTTGTTTGTTTGTTTGTTTATCGTGTGTGTGTGTGTGTGTGTGTGTGTGTGTGTGTGTGTGTGTGTGTGTGTGTGTGTGTGTGTGTGTGTGTGTGTGTGTGTGTGTGTGTGTGTGTGTGTGTGTGTGAGATGACATGGTGTCTGTGTTGTGTAGGGGCCTCTGAACACCATCGGAACACCACCCACATTTTCACATCAATACATAATTGAAATGCTAAACACCCTCATGTTAAATTCATCACTGCTGCTGTGTGGCCTATTGGTGGTTGATACATGTGGTCATAGATGTGTTTGTGTTGTATCATTTAAAAATGTACAATCCAGACTTTTAACAGACACTCATATCCAGAGAGACTCATAATATGGAACATCAGAGGGTAGGGGCCAGAGGGTCATGTAAATAGTGTCTAATGAATAATAATAATGCTTCAAAGAAACTAGGATACCAGGTAAACGTCAAAGCTTGCATCTCTCTAAACCAGTGGTTCTCAAACTTTTTCATGTCAAGGACCCCCAAATGTATTTATTTAGCCGCCGAGCCCATCCGGAAATACTTTGTGCCACTGGTCTAAACAAACTGCTATCTAACCAACATTCTAGGGCTGCAATTATTGGAAAAAATCTCAGCGATTGTTCAAGAATAACCAAGAAGGATGTTTTCTTTAATACTACATTTTGACACAAAACTGAGGTATTTGTAATGTACTAAATTGATTTGTCGGATTAACCAATCAAACTATAATTGGTCGTACAACGGTCTCACACCACGAAAACAGTCAATATACCAACCGGCTCACAATACCTATATGAGGGCTAAATATTCTTGCGCTTTTAAAATATCCAGGGGCGTTTTGAGATTAGATATTTCTCATGCAATCTCCACTCGTACCTCACGCTGCTTCTCCTGCAATTAGTCGGGCAATTAACCCTCCCCATCTCTCCCATTAGCGTCCAGCCTGACCAGTAACCCCGGTGTCAATAGGCTAATGGGATGGCTGACCTCCGTGGGACGAATTGAGGGAGAGGGGACATCTAAAAGGCTCAAAGTGTGTGTGTGGGAGGGGGGGGATTTGACATGCACCAGTGGCCCCCGAAGACACAAAACATTAATTTGCTTTCTTTTATGGTTGATTCAAAGTGAACCGGCTCTAATTGGTTTGGTTTTTCTTTCTCTTTCTCTCTCCCCATGTCGTCGTGCTGTCCGTCTCGCTGGGTGTGCCTTTGAATCACAGGTAAGCACGTTTATGATTGATTTTGTATGTATTTCCTTCTGGTCAAAAGTCCACTCTAGTGTTAGTTTAACCCATTAAGACCGGGAACGCATTTGTGTCATGTTTTGTGTCAATGTTTTGTGTCAATTTGAAAAATGATGAAAATTTGTGTAAATCTTTGAATATATGTTTTAAACATTTGTCAAATATTTTGTTCCAGAGACCCCCAGAAGCAAATATTTGAGTTACAAATGTTCACTTAAAAATATATATATTCAAAGATTTGCTCATGTGAGCTTGTGTATCTGCTATTTTTGAATAGCCGAAGAAATCTAAAATGACACAGATGCGTTCCCGGTTTGAATGGGAACGAGAGTGTAAAAATGTATAGGTCTGTTGTTGTTGTCATGTGAGCGATGGACTGACTTGTGGTGTTGAGAACGGCAGCTAAAAGATGAAACTGTAAGATGACATTGAATCCCTGGTTCTCAAAGTGAGGAGCAGTTTAAACACTTTGGCCGTATTTTATTTTTCGGCAAAAAAAATAATCGGAACAACTTTGACAAATCTCGACAAATCTTATGTTACGAGGGTCCCGGGGACAAAGTATTTTCAGATGATGGCCACGGCCAAATACAAATCAATTTGGGGGTCCTTGACATAATGACAAATATTTCAGAACCACTAAAGCAAGTGATTCGTGGCAGGGCCTTTACTGGAGTCAGCCACTTGATGGCGCTGTTACTAAGTCACGTTGGCAATTGGACTGGCATTTATGTGGCAGCGGGCACACCGCACCCTGACTCTGCTGAGATGCTGTTTACTCTGTAAACAGCCTTTTGTCTTGTATATGTGTGTTTAGGTTATTAATACGAGGGTCCTTATGGGTGTGTGTGTAAAGTCTAACACCTGACTGTATTGACACACACACGTGTGTGTGTGTGTGTGTGTGTGTGTGTGTGTGTGTGAGAGAGAGAGAGAGAGAGAGAGAGGGTGCGTTTGCACGTAATCCCTGTGAGCGTGCGTACATCTTCCTATATCCATTTCTCTGCAAAAACTTCATAGCCTGGACTGTTCTAGCAAACAATGTATAGGCCTACAGTAGACGTGCTGTGTGTGTGTGTGTGTGTGTGTGTGTGTGTGTGTGTGTGTGTGTGTCTGTGTGTGTGTGTGGGGTGCGCACTCGTGTGTATTCTCTCATGTATATTGTCCCATATTGGCTTCATTCCTCTACCATTTGTCATGCTGTTTATGAGTACAGTACAGAAATCCCTTTCAGGCTCGCCATAATGCATTTCCACTCTCTCACCAGCAGGGGTCCTCTAAGCTCCCTCACTAAACTAACTGACCCATTTTCTCAGACCTCTTGGGGTGAGATGAAAGTGCAGTGTGTGTGTGTGTGTGTGTGTGTGTGTGTGTGTGTGTGTGTCTCTCTCTCTCTCTCTTTCTCTCTCTCTCTCTCTCTCTCTCTCTCTCTGGGTCTTTGAAGAGACAGGAGGCACAGTAGGAGGTGGTTTCTCCTCTGGGTTGTTCTGCAGTGTGTTGGATGGGATACTGGGGAATAACACACACACACAAACAAACACACACACACACACACACACACACACACACACACACACACACACACACACACACACACACACACACACACACACACACACCACAGCAACCCTGCACCCAGCAGTGTGTGTGCGAGCGTGTGTGTGTGTGTGTGTGTGTGTGTGTGTGTGTGTGTGTGTGTGTGTGTGTGTGTGTGTGTGTTTCAGCGGGTTTTCAGTGGGTGCATGCAAATCGCTTCATGTTTGTACGACAGTTTGTGTGTGTGTGTGTGTGTGTGTGTGTAAGCACGTGTGTTTGTATGTGTGGGTGTGTGTTGTTTGTGTCATGGACATTTAAGCCACATGTGGCCCTCCCAAGCGTTGTGTAAATGCATACTGTATGTGCATGCATGCGTTGCGTGTGTTACAGTATGTTAAGTACAGTCATGCACACTCAGACAGTGTGCAGAGGTGGCGTGTGTGTGTGTGTGTGTGCTTATGAGCACCAGGGGACAGCAGTCACTCAACATGTCTGAATTTGTTTAATCTGCCTGTGCACGTGTGTGTTTGTGTGTGTGTGTATGTATGTGTGTGTCTGTGTGTCTGTGTGTGAGAGAGAGAGAGAGAGAGAGAGAGAGAGAGAGAGAGAGAGAGAGAGAGAGAGAGAGAGAGAGAGAGAGAGAGAGAGAGAGAGAGAGAGAGAGAGAGAGAGAGAGAGAGAGAGAGAGAGAGAGAGAGAGAGAGAGAGAGAGAGAGAGAGAGAGAGAGAGAGAGAGAGAGAGAGAGAGAGAGAGTGAGAGAGAGAGAGAGAGAATGTCGGCCACATGTGGGTGTGTGCAACGCTCCTTGTGTGAAAGTGTAAGGGCTGAACTGGGAGAATGCAGATTTTGTGTGTGTGTGTGTGCGCGCGCGCCCGTGTGCACGTGTGAGTACGCACATGTGAGTGTGCGCGTGTGTGTGTGTGTGTGTGTGAGAGAGAGAGAGACAGAGTTGGCGTGTCAGCATGTGGAGTGCAGGCGTGTGCGATCGGACACCCTTCCGCACCGTGTGCATAAAAGCAGCGGCCGTAGCGTAGCAGCACATCCATATTTAATACCTGACATGAGGTGGGTAGGTGGGTGGGGCTCCTCATCAGACATGCACAGGACAGATGAGACCACTGGTTCCACGTCTAGGTCCAGGGACCCCCGGTGTCCAAACGGACCCTTAACGGGGGTCTGTTAGCTCCGAGAGTGTACTTAGGGGACTCCAATCTACACTGTGCAATGTTAATTGAACTCTGAGAGTGTGACAAATGGAACCAAATGGACCCTCACGGGTCCATTTGGTTCCATTTGTCACACTCTCAGAGTTGGAGGACAGAGTAAACAGGAGGAGAGATAGAAGATGAAGGATGGATAGCGTACTGTATAATGAGGAGAGAAGACTCTCTCTCTCTCTTTTCACTGTTGCATTCATTTCTGAACGTTTTACCCCTCCCTTTCTTTCTCTCCCTCATCTCTTCCTCTCTCTTTGTAGCCCTCCTTTCGTCTATCCCTCCCTTCTTTCCCTCCCCTTTTCTATCTCTCTCTCCCTCTCTCTGCTGTGTAGCATATATAAATTATAAGTAAACATTCCTATGAAACTCTCCCTTTTCTTCTACCTGTTCCTGGTTCTTCTTCTTCATCATCATCATCGTCGTCAGTCACGTGACCTGACTCTCACTGCAGACAACTGCAGAGATCACATTGATTTTTTTTTGTTGCTCCTTTTCTCCCACAGTTTTTTTTGGGGGGAAAAGCCTGCAGTCTGTAAGCTATAGCATCTGAACTCTATGAGCTGTCTCACACACACACACACACACACACACACACACACACACACACACACACGCACACGCAAGCACACGCGCACACACACACACACACACACACACACACACACACACACACACACACACACACACACACACACACACACACACACACACACACACCCACACCCACACCCACACCCACACACACACACGCATGCACACACTCACAATTTCCTCACCAGTGAGTGAGTGAGTCTCTGTAAATATACATATGATTCTACTGAGCTCTATTCCCAATATGTTTGCGACGCATTGTGAGCTTGTAGATCTGCTATTCTCAAAATATTTTCATACATTTTAAAACGTGTGAATTCTGCATAATGGGCACTTTCTACTTTTGGTACTTTAAGTATATTTTGATGCCAATACTTTTGTACTTTAACTCAAGTACATTTTGAATTCCGGACAGCGTATTTCTAGGTTGCAGTCTTGATACTTTTACTTACGTACTTAGTACTTTTTCCACCACTGGGTGTAACCTGTGTCATCACAGGCTCACAGCATGCATCTCTCTGCATGCTAATGTGTTAGTCCTTCATGAAGATAGAGCTTTACTTGTGCTCTGCAGTCAGCAGCACCGTGTATTCTATCGTTACTGTCGGGCAGACACCTCTTATCTCCATATTTGAACTTTTTTTGTAAATGAATGCCCTTGATCATGCTACAGCGTCACACAAAAGCATCAAAAGTAGCAGATCTATTAGTACAAGCTCGAAACGTGGTGCGAAGCAATGCTTTTTGAGCTTGTAGATCTAATACTTTTGCAATTTTTGAATTTGAATCCTGAAAACGAACAGTTTTGGACATATGAGGTTTCCACCCGACAGAGACAATATTTTAATGAATGTCCACTAGCGCTGCAAATGTCGGTTGTTTTATTGAGTACTTTTTCGATTAGTCAGATTAGCCACGTACTGTACAATGGTGTGCAAAAATAGCTGGGGGAAAAAAATCTGATCTACAACCGCACAATACGTTGTGAGCTTGTATATCTTCTTTTTCCCCCTTTTTGGGGAGGATATTCCCAAATCAGGAATCCCAGTTTTAAAGGGGTTTACTTAACGCCATTTCAAACATTTCCACCCAAATCGATTATTGCACTCCTAATTCCTACTGTATTAATATTAGTCTTCCTGCTTTATCATGCAAAATGATGGGAGATGCTCAGCGCAAGTCTTTTGAACCCAAAACAGACAACAGTTTATATTGAACAGGGACGCCAGGTTGACAGCGGTCAAGTACAGTACAATTGGTCAATTGATTCAAAGCATAAATTAGAAAATGAAAATGGCGTTCGCCCGGGTGGTGCAGTGGTTTAAGTGCCTGTCCACCACCACTGCAGAGGCTGGGGGTTCGAATCCCCTCACAGTGGTGCATCCGGCTGTGTTGAGCAACTATACGAACACAGCTGGCACGTGTTCGGGGGGATGGAAGCCCGGGTCAGGGGTGGGGGGGGGGGGGGGGGTGATATTGGTCACTGCACGTACTCCTATGGGCTGGGGGGGCGGCACCTGTCAGCAGGGAGTGTTGGGCGGGAGGAGGAGTAGGGCGGAGGCTCTACGTCCTCCCGGTAGTGGCTCCTCACCTCACTGGCAGGTAAGCCAGTAGGACGGCGGTTATCAAAGTGGGGTCCAGGGACTCTCAGGGTTCCTTGAGGGGGTTCTAAATTGACCCTTATTTGGTTCCATTTGTATACTGTCAGAGTTAAATGAGTAGTTCACCCCAAAAATGACTTATTTTCTATCAATTACACACCCCATGAAACCCTGAATTCACAGCATTCCTAAGTCAATAATTTGATGACCGGAGACTCAAAGAGTCCTACTGACCGATGACATGTCATCAAATTATTGGCTCAGGAATGTGAGAAAAACAAAAAAATCTCCATGAAGTCGAGGCTTCATGGGGCGTGTAATGGATAGAAAATAAATAATTTTTGGGGTGAACTACTTCAAGGACAGACCTTGAAATTAAAACATTTGAGAACCACTGCAGTAGGATACAACAACAGTGACAATGGGGAGGAAAAAGTGAAGTAAATAAATGAATAAATAACAGAAAATGAATAAGACCCAGACAGCATTATTCTTTCAGGCTATGAGGACTTACATTAATATTCCCCTCACCATCCTACCCAAGCTTAATCTCCACTCTGAATGTTCCACACCTGCTGTATGCTCTGACCCGAGTACAAATTGGCCCCCGGTTTATCATGTAGGCTTTTTTTTATATTTAGGTTTCCCCCCCTCGGCCCCCCGCCGCTGACCCACAGACTGATGGGTTAGGACCCCGCACACAACTGTCCAGCTGTCTGCTCCGAGACGGGGCTGCAGACCCTGATAAGACCGC
>NC_139961.1:20936308-20961308 GCF_963454915.1 Gymnoscopelus microlampas | reverse complement strand
GGCTGAACAAAGAGACCGCCAGCCGCTACAGGTGTCTATCTGTCTGTCTGAGAAAAGAAAGCCCTTCAGTGCACCTGACTGTGATCTCTCTCCGAACTGTATGAGGTCTCCCTGAGAGAATGAAACAATGACAATGTGCGTTTAATATTTGGCTCAAATGTAAAAAAAACGTTTTCCACAGATATGCTTACCCATGAGGCGACTCTTAAAACAAATCAAAATGCTAACAGTTTTTTGAAAAAAAAAAAAAATGTTTTCAAGATTTTTCAAAAATAGCAGATCTACAAGCTCATAGCGCTTGATCTCTCTCTCTCTCAGCTAGGGGGTCCTTGGCCTGAAAACGTTGAAGACCCCTGCTATAAATAAAGGCAGAAAAGTTTAAAAAAAAAAGTATATGTAACAAAGTAAATGTTCCTCATCACTAGCCACCTCTGGCCTCGACCCCCGTTTCACCCGACACGTTTCACTTACCGCCGGGAGAAATTCTTCCTCGACACGATTCCATCACCGCGTATCAGTTCAGTGACCTCGTGTACGTCAGCGTTATAACAACACTGCAGCGGAGGAGTGGTAACTCAATCTGTTTTGAAGCCGGGGCTCGCATGGCACGCACTGCATCGCCTACACCATCATCATCATCATCATCATCATAATGGGACACGGCCCCCCGGGCAGCGCTGCATTGTCTGCGTACACACTGACCTTGCGTTTGCTCGCTGATGACGACTGTTGCCATTTAGCTCCCTTTGCTCACCACCCATTTTTATGGGTCATCATGAGCAAAGATCCCTATATTTTTTAAAAGGTAGTGTAAGTGATTTTCTTTGGTTAGAATAAGTGTGAAATAACCCATTGCTACTGTATAGAGCAGTGCTTCTCAAACTTTTTCATGCCAGGTACCCCCAAATCGATATATATTTGGCCGCGGACCCCCATCTGAAAATATGTTGTGCCTGGGACCCCCAGAAGCAAAGGTTTTAGTTAAAAATGTTTGAATAAATATATTCAAAGACTATGCACACATTTTCGAGATTTTTCAAAAATAGCAGATCTACAAGCTCATAGTGCGGCACTCGGTGCCGCGCTATGAGCTTGTATATCTGCTATTTTTGAATAGCCAACGACCCCCTGGAACCCCCTCAAGGACCCCTGGGGGTCCCCGGACCCCACTTTGAGAACCAATGCTATAGAGTGTTTGTTCAGTAACAGGAGACTCCATGTCTCTCCAGCTCTTTAATGAGCAATGCATTTTCAGGTTGGGATACCAATTGTATCCAATCAGGATAGAGAACTCAGTCAGGATACAGATTAAACAAGTGAAATTGGAAGTGATGACACAAATAAATGAGCAGAGACAATTGGAACTGTACACTATAAAAATGAAGCTGATTAATGGGTACTCTCTCCTGATTGGCTGACATTTTGTCACCTACCTGAACATTTATTTTCTGTTTATTAAAGAGCTGGAGAGACAGGGAGACCCATGTTACTGAACAAACACTATAGCAAGGATTACTATCAAAATATAGAGCTTTAACCTTTTAACAAAACCTTTTATTTTAAACAAAAAATATCACTCACCCTACCTTTTAATTATTATAATTTAAAAACATTTGAAGTAGTGAAAATACAGCACACCATTGTACATGATTAATCAGAGTAATGAATTTAGTTGATTATAAAAATAAAATAAAAACATATATAATTTGATTCCCTCTTACTGAGCGGTACATGTTTGGTCTCCTGTACGGGAGAACCATGGGTTCGAATCCTGGTTGTCACAGTTGCAATTAACCTCTCTCTCTGTCAGGAGACAGCACAACAAAACATACGGATTGCACCTTTAAAGGACATTTTCCCCAGTAGAATCTATTGGCCTGTACAAAGGAACACATAATCTGTCATTATATTCAAATCGAGGCAAGCTGTTCTTATTTTCCTATCTATTTTCCCCTGTCATTCATTTTTAACCCATAAGACCTGAGGTCGAACAGTTTTCTGATAAACGTATGTTGCTATATCAGTGGTGCTCAAACTTTTTCATGTCAAGGACCCAAAACATTATATGTATTTGTCCGCCGACCCCCCATCTCAAAATATTATGTTCCAGGGACCCCCAGAAGCAAAGATTTGAGGTAAAAATATTCACTTAGAGCTTGTAGATCTGCTATATTTGAAAAATTGTGAACATTTGTGAACAAAATGACACCGATGCTTTTCCCGGTTTAAATGGGTTCAATTATAACGTGATGTATTTTTCATGCTTCTGAGTTCCGACCTACAGTACGGGGCGTGTCACGTCAGAGCGGTGTGTGTGTGTGTGTGTGTGTGTGTGTGTGTGTGTGTGTGTGTGTGTGTGTGTGTGTCGCAACTCCTGTCGAAATGTTCGGCGTACGAATTCCGCCGAGGTTTAACTGTCAGTTCCATTGAAGCCCCAATTTGCATACCGCCTCGTTTGTGGAAGTGCACACTTCATGTGGCCTTCCGTGGAGGACAGGTGGTCTCTCTCGACCCCTCCCCTCCCCCTCGTGCCACACACACACACACACACACACACACACACACACACACACACACACACACACACACACACACACACACACACACACACACACACACACACACACTCCCTCCCAGTCCCCTAGCTCGCCCCCCCCCCCCCCCCCCCCTCCTCCTTCTTGTGGCACACTTCAAACGAGGGGCTAATTGAGGAAGCTTTCATGGTCTGGTCTGCAATTATGGAGGTTCCTTTGTCTTGCAAAAGGCCATAAATAAGGAGGAAAGCAGCCTGCGTGCGTTTGAGACTTTTACTGCAAGAAGCAAGAAGCCATGTCATTCTTTGAATAACAAGCATACACTGTGAAGTACTGTAGGTACTCAAAACCGCATTGTTTGACCAAGAGGTTGAGCTTCTTTTTTTTTTTTTACAGTACTGCTCAAGCAGTTGTACTTATGGTTTTCTTCTTCGTTTCCTTTTCAAGAGAGAATGAAACTACATTGTATTCATTAGAATGAATTTAATGAACAGTGGTGTAAAGTAACTAAGTACATGTACTCAAGTACTGTACTTAAGTACAATTTTGAGGTACTTGAGTATTTCCAGTTTTCAGTACTTTTACTTCTACTCCACTACATCTTAGGGGCAAATATTGTACTTTTGCTCCACTACAATTATTTGAAAACTTTAGTTACTAGTTACTTTGCAGATACAAATGATTACATTATAAAACATACATTAACCGCTTTAGCTCTATTTCATACATAGGCTATTTGAGCATAGCCGATCTACAAGCTCACAACGCGTCGCGATGCGACACGTTGTGAGCTTGTAGATCTGTGCTTTTACTTAAGTAAATTTAGAATTCCGTACTTTTTCTTGTAACAGAGTACTTCTACATTGCAGTATTGATACTTTTACTTAAGTAAAACATTTGAGTACTTTTTCCACCACTGTTAATGAATACATGTGTATCTTATCATAATCTCTTATTGCGCCTTTTGTTAAACAACAGAAATTGCCTTGAATTTTTATCCGTTACACGCAATGTAAAATAGCAGCTCAACAAGCTCACAGCACATTGCAATGCGACGCGTTGTCGATCTGCTATTTTTGGTACGCAACAGTGTCAAACCTGTGTGTCATAAATCAGGCTTCATTTGACTGTATAGAAGTGTTCTCATGACATTTCTAGTACACATAAACTTCAATCACATCTGACAAATGCTTTGCAATAGAACAGCCCTGGTTATTACCAGCTTTTGGCGTGTAGAACAAAAAAACAACACATGGAAACACATTTAAGGTTTGTGTTGAAGGGAATTTTTCCTGCAGTTTTTGCCACCTTTCAGGTGATATGATCCGTTTTCCTCCGTAATTGGGGCAAAGTGGCTTCTCCTCTACGCACGCACACACACACACACGCGCGCGCGCACACGTGCACACGTGCACACCTCTAGGACTTCAAGAAGACGCAGGTAGTTAGAGAGCTTCCGTGGATCAGCATCGTGTTGGGTTGACAGGCCGCTTGGCTGTGATGAAAGGCTCCGGAGGTGCGTTTGATGTTGCGACGGGCGCAGCCCATGCGGGCGTGTAATTTAGCGCTGCCACGCGGAGGCGTGTGGCGTTTCGGTTTTCCTCGCTGGAAGCCCCCCGCACCCACCCGACCCACCCAACCCTTTCTCCGGTTGTTTACTCTGAGGTGTTTGATGCTGAGCTACACTGCAGCACCGTGTATATGCTACTGTTGTGTGTTTATCCTGCATATCTCTGCTCTCCGGCAGAAACCAGCAAACTTCAAAATGTTAATTTTTCAGGAAATGACTAAAACAAAACAAAAAGTGGAGTTAGGAGGTTTTGTTCATCATTGATAAGAACAGCTGAATGGACCTCCAAGCTCACAATGAGGTTGGAGATCAAAAGGGGGTGGAGCCTGGAGTCAGCAAAACCAGCTAACCCCACCCTCCTTTGGTGGAGTTAGCTGGCTTAGCAGAAAGTTTGAGGATCCAATGGATTTAGCTGGTTTTGTCAGAAGCGGAAGAAAATGCAAAAGTGGAACAATGGATTTAGCTGGTTTCTGCTGGACAGCAACGATATGTATGTACTGCCAACATGTACAGAGTACACCTCATTCACTCTGGTACTGTACTTGAACCTTTAATGTCGACACCTTCAATTCTGAACTTTAACACACGTCGACACCTTCAATTTTGAACTTTTAAGTAAAAATATTGCCAACTTGTTTCGGCCCAACGGTGGCCTTCATCAGGACATGCAAGAGTGAAGCAACACAGCAAATGTTTATCGTTACGTTTTATAGATTACAATTATTTGGTTTTGATTCCTCAACATAGTAGCTATAGCCAGTGGTGGAAAGTAACTAAGTACATTTACTTAAGTATTGTACTTAAGTAAAATTTTGAGGTATTTGTACTTTACTTGAGTTTTTCCAATTTCCAATACTTTTACTTCTACTCCACTACATCTCAGAGGCAAATATTTTACTTTTACTCCCATACAATTATTTGAAAACTTTAGTTACTAGTTACTTTTCAGATATAAATGATGATATTATAAAACATACATTAGCCACTTTATACCTAGGCTATTTGAAAATAGCCAATCTACAAGCTCACAACGCGTCGCATCGCGACGCGTTGTGAGCTTGTAGATCTGCTATTTTCAAATATTTAAGTACTTACTTTTGGTACTTCAAGTACATTTTGATAACCATACTTTTGTACTTTTATTCAAGACCATTTTGAATTTCGGACTACTTGTAACAGAGTTCTTCTACTTTTCAGTATTGATACTTTTACTTAAGTAAAACATTAGAGAACTTTTTCCACCACTGCAGCGATAACATCAGCAATAATACCAAATAACAAATGATTTGTTACGGTAATAATCAGCAAAGTATGTACATTCATCACAGCACACTTTGAGGTCCTCAAAGTGTGCTTTTTACATTGCGAGTGTGTTTCCTTTTTATAATGATGTTTTTGCTTTCTTCTATATCTCTGTATCTGTACAGTATGTCCGTATCTTGCTGCTGTAATAACAACCCAATTTCCCCTCTGGGAGCAATTAAGATTCATATTTCATATTTCATCATATAGAAGCCCTCACATGCACACCATATACATGCAGTAGATGGTATACTGTGTTCTGACGTGTGTCACATCTGTGAGTATCACAAGAGTTCAACACTCAGGA
Organism: Gymnoscopelus microlampas; assembly: GCF_963454915.1. Lineage (NCBI taxonomy): Eukaryota > Metazoa > Chordata > Actinopteri > Myctophiformes > Myctophidae > Gymnoscopelus > Gymnoscopelus microlampas. The sequence goes on along the minus strand of NC_139961.1, from coordinate 20,955,595 downwards.
TTTTGACGCGCACATCTTATTTAAAAACACTCATTCTTGGTGTTTTGATGAACACACAAGATCATTATTATTATAGGGCTCCGAAGTCTGGCGTAATTTACGTATCCTACCTGGGTCATGTTTTTTTTTCCTTTTCTGAATTCCCATTGACATATTTAATATCGCGTCATATAAGAACTGTGTTCCCAAAATAAACAAATCAGCACGTCGCTTTGACTCATATGGATATGAAGCATCAACTAACGGTGAGCAAATGCTAATGTTATGTCCATAACATATAAATTGTTATGGTATGGCAGAGCATGTTAATACAACATAACTAGCACATCTGCAGTGGTTGAAGGTGCGTGGTCTCCCCACGCTTAGGCCCTGGCGTCAGTTAGGACACCCTACTACTGGTTGACACGTAGTACTGCCTAAAGCTTATAAGCCCCATATCTCCCCTGGGAAAAAAAGCGGGGGTTCCCTCTTAGCTGAGCGGGTAGATGTTTGGTCCCTCCAGCGGGTAGAATCCCAGGTATAGGACATTAAAAGTTGCAGATTTAATACTCTCGTTCCTGCTGGTGTTTAGGTTACTTAAATTGCCATTTCCCTGTCATCTGGGGACCCCCCGACCCACAGGTTGAGAACCAATTTAACGAAGGCACAGCATTATCATTACTGTTTTTTTTTTAACAGTGCTAAGCAAGCAAAATCCTTCACTAATTTAACTCGGAGTGCAAGAAAATAGGTCCATTTTTCATTTGGCTCTTGTCAGACTGGCAGCCGTTATCATCATCAGCGGAGGAGAGGAGGCTGGTAGTGGAACTGCAAAGCGAGCACGATGTGTCAGGGAAGTGAACGTACACAGTAAAACAGATAATGATTAATGCATGGAGCGCCGCACTTTCATGTGTGCCAGTTTATGTTGGGTGCCAGCCAGCAGGCGTTATAGAAGGCCAACCCAGGCCTGGTGGTGACAGCCAGGTCTCTAGCCAGTAAAACAAACCCTCTGTGTTCAATGTATTCCTTTTGTAACTCTCAGAGGGTACGAATGGAACCAAATGGACCCTTAACCCTCTTGAGAGTTACATTGTTGATGTGGGCAATGCTGAACCTGCCACATCCAGACACAAGTGTGTGTGTGTGCGTGCGCGCGCGTGCGTGCGTCCAGGAAGTGTGTGTTGATAAAGTTGCTAAAGGCCCTGCTCTAATCTCCCCTAATCTCGGTAATGATGTGAAAATATAACGAGGGGAGAGGAGAGATAATCTACCCAACAACACCCACCACTACTCCCCTGAGAGAGAGAGAGAGAGAGAGAGAGAGAGAAGGGAGAGTGGATGAAAGGGAGCGCTGACAGACTTCTAGGCCAGGGTGGTTAAAAAAATGTGGTGTGGTGCGTGCCTGCGTGTGCACGCTCTTAGGGTTTCACAGACAGAAACTGTATGATGATGTGGGCAAAATTTCGATCTTGTGTATGCATATTTTAAGCACGCGCGCACGCGCGCACACGCACACAAACTATCTTTAGCCCCCGAGAGCATAATACCTGGGCACTTCAGGAGAGACTACCCAAATAAGATACTGGAGCACTCGACTACTCTGCACGTGTTTATTATTTTGCAGGGGTGACGAGTCATCTTTAGACCCCTTTCTCTATCTTGTCTCTTTAATCCAAACAATGCTTATTGTTAAAATGTCTCCACTTATATACAGCCTCTTTCTGGTCGTTCTCGCCGTCGTTCAAAGTGTTTTGCAAAGACATTCATCCAGCCATTCTCACAAACCACAACGCCACAGATGACAGCGATAGTAACGTGTGTCGCGGTCCGTTACACACCATTATGCAAATGTGGTTACACACTCACACAGACACACACACACCGACGGCAGAGACAACCATGCAAGGCACCAGCCTGCTCATCATCGGGAGCCGTTAGGGGTTTCCGTGTCTTGCTCAAGGACACTTTGACACGCAGCCTGGAGGAGCCGGGGATCGTTGTGATGCAACATGTTGTAGTGAGCTTGTAGATCGGCTATTTTAGATATTTTGGCGCTACACAGTTGTACGTATAAAATAAGGAATAAGTGATTAATATTAGAACCGGGAAAGCATCTGTGTCATTTTAGATTTTGTGTTGGCTATTCAAAAACAGCAGATAAACAAGCTCACATATCAAGCTTGTATATCTGCTATTTTTGAGCATTTTTTAAAAATATTTGAAAGTGTGAGAACTACTGATTTAGAAGGCATTAGTAGAATCAGCCTCAGGTCTTAATGGGTTAATTTGCTTCATCGATTTAGTAAAAAAAAAAAATCTATTCAAATTTTCACAGTTTCTCCTTTCTTGATTATTTGATTAATCGAAAAAGTAATCACTAGAATAATCGCTAAGAAGATAAATCGATAGTTTTTCATCCCTATATAACGGGGAGCCTTCTCTCTCTGGCTCTCTGCTTCTGCCCAAATAATAACAAATATATTTTTTACCATGAGGAATTCAGTATCAGCATGTAATTATACAGTCATTTCATAACACACAACTGTAGCATATCTTGGTGGTAACGGTGGCGGTGGCATTTCCACGGTTCTGTTCCAAATGTGAAATGAATCACTGTTATTATATTGCCTCTGCATGGAGCTGCAGCCCCGCTCGCCTTTAAACATGCTTGATGGACAGGCAGGGGAGAGCAAAGCTCCACCCTTTTTATGGTAATCACTCTGTGAGGGGGAAAACTCGGAGTGGAGTTGAGGAACTCTTGTCCCACTTATGATGATGTTGTTTGATTTGAAAACCGCAAACATTGTTGGGTATCTCAGTGGTTCTCAACCTTTTCAGGCCGCGACCCCCCAAAATAATCATATTTGAACTGGGGACCCCCCACCCTGACAAGCATTTGGAATTGTAGGAGCTGAAGGCAGTACATGTTACATTTGTTTGACTCAGATAAATATTGTGAACATAGCAGATCCGCTATTTTCACAATATTTGCCTCTTTCTTATATTATTTGAAAATTTGGCCAATGTTTGATCAGTTTTTATAGTATAGTTTGTTGATTACTGTTGATGCAGTAATGGTCTTTTTTCTTTTCTTTCAGTCTCTTTTTTAGGTATTTAAAGGGCCTTAAATTGTCACTTCACTGTCATCTGGGGACCCCCCCTGACCTACAGGTTGAGAACCACTGGGTTATCTGACCTGTTTCTTAACCTGTTTTCCTATTCTTCTTTTTATCTCCTTTCCTCTTACCTTATCTGAAAACAAAACGGCAAATGATGGGAGTACAAAAAAGGATGTCACCCTCCTAATAAACCTATGATGAGACAATAAAGCGCTCACAACCCTGATTGTGAGTGCTGATGTTTTTCTTTTGTTGTTTAAGTGGTCAAGAATAACCTGCAACCAGTTTGGTTGCAGCCTTGCAGGTTTTGGACCTGAGAGCACCTAGCCTTTGAAGTGAGCTACATGCAGTGTTACCAGGTCTGCTTATTATAAGCGCCTCTGAGCTTGTTTTTCTGTAGTTGATTGTAAATATTGGAGGTTTAGGCTTGCTTCCTAAATGCTGTTAAAACCAGTTAAAACCACATTTTCTTGTCAAGGCCCAGGCTCGGGAATCGAACCTGTGACGAATTAGAGCCTATATGTGTGGTAGGTGCCTTAACCATTAGGCCATTTGCACCCCGTCCTCCGTTTATTTGACTCTGAAGCTGTGTCCTTCTGGCTTGAATTGTGTGAATGTGTGTGACGCTGAATTGATGCAACGGTATGATAATTTGTCTGTTTTCGCTTTGGAACAAATTAGGAGAATTTTTCAATTTCTTCAGTCAGCAAGTCAATTAGTATGTTTGACCTTTTAATTAGTAGCCTATTTGTATAGTTGCATTTAGTACTATTTAAGTTTTATTTCTTTACTTTGTTCACGTTCAGACATGCACTGTATTATGGAAGATTGTTTGTCACCTATCAGACTTTATTTCAGCCTCCATAAATGTCTAAACAGCTGAATTTCTCTCACGCAATGTATATTATTTGTATGCCTCTAGCAGAGTTTTAATTTGCTGTGTCTTTGTCTTCGTTTAATTTATTGGTCATTGCACAGCACTGTACTGTGGGTCTTTAAGAGCACCAGTGTCTCGGCTGCAAGATAATGGATTTTAATTCCTTCCAATATGAAAACCAGCAAATTGTTTTTAATTTGATTTTTCAATGAAAGGAAATGAGTATGAAGCTGGCAGAAAACAACACAATGATATGAAAGTGTGTCTACCTTTATAGACTGTATTGTTGTCGATGGAGCCGAACGGATAACTTTGATTTTAATTATGCATTACATTTTTACAACAGTGCAGTGGCAGTAAAAACAATGTATGCATTTGTACACTCTCTGGGTTACAAATCTCTCTGAGTTGAACTTATTTTAATGAATAAAATAATTTTAACCAGTCTGTATGGTGCAATATGTTAATACAATATAACTAGTACATCTGCAGTGGTTGGAGGTGGTCTCCCTGCTCTTTCATTGAGACATTTAGAGCCTGGTGTCAAGTAGGTTGACAATGACAAGTAACCCTGCCTGGAGCTCATAAGCGCAACACTAGCATTGCCTCTTGAATTGAGCAGTAGAAATGTTGACTCTTATGGAAGATCCGGGTTTGATCAGGTTGGATCTGACTGAGTAGAACGGGGTGCTCCTTCCATTCCGACATTTCGCCACTCCGACTAGTGGCTTCCTCGTGCGGTTAGGGTTAGGTATAGGGTTCGTTAACGTCGGAAAGGCGACATGTCGGAAAGGCGACATGCACCCGAGTAGAACAGTGGTTCTCAAAGTGGGGTGCGGAGACCTCCGGGGGTCCTTGAGGGAGCCCAGTGGGTCCGCCAGCTAAATAATTTGTAGTTAGCAACCAAATGGACCCTTACAGGTCTGTAACTATTACACACTCAGTTGGGAGCCGTGGACTACTACTAAATAATAATAATGTATTATTATTATTAGGTCCCTATGTGTCACTGTGAATGCATAACAAACTGGGAGGCCCTTGAAATTAAAAGGTTTGAGAGAACCACTGGAGTAGAAAATCCAGATCCGACTGTCCCGCTCCAGTTGTCCCTGAACTCCGCTCCACGTCTTCCCTCCAGCCTTGTGTTCAGTTTGTGGAGTGTGTGTGTGTGGAGTGAGATGAGAGTAGAGAGAGAGAGAGAGAGAGGGAGTCGGGGAGAGAGAGCGAGAAAGGGAATGGATACGGTGCCGTCGCTTGTCTTTCTGGCTCTACTGGGAGAAGAAGGCGACTGCTGCGTGTGAAAGAGAGAGAGAGCAGAGCACAGAGGGAAGAAGGAGAAAGAAGAAGAAGAGGGGGAGGCTTGTTTTGGCCGTAAATTTCAACCTTCATTTGAATCACAATTGACGACGGAGGGAGCGATGCCTCATGTCGTGGGATAGAGAGAGAGTGAGAGTGGGAGAGAGAGAGCAGGTTCCACTGCGGGGGATGAAGTGAAGCCTCCTCACACAATGGGACACGACGGACGGAGGAGCGACGCTCGAGCGCTGCTGCTGTTGGAATAATAATAACGCTCGCGCGGCGGCGACCCAACTGACAGGGACCTACCGCCACGCACGCCACCAAATATAACTGAAAAACCGCTAAAAACCGCTAAAACAAACACTTTTTTTTGTATTCCACACAAATTCTTCTTTCTTACCACGACACCGGTGTCGTGGTAAGAAAGAAGAAATTGTGGGGAATTAAAAAAAAAAGTGTTTGTGTTGTTGTTTTATTTCTCCTTTCATTGACGGGAATCGTTTTGAATTGAAGGAGAGGAGCATTGATGTTTGTGCAGTTTTTTTTAAAGCTCGCTGTTTTTTTTACACGCGCACATAGAGAGAGAGGAGGACGCGCCTGTTCTGTTCTGTTTGTGACATTCATTCTGCTGCCAGTTTTAAAATTCCTCCGGGATGAAGAGCGGAATGTGTTTCCGCCGTCAAAGTCCGTCTATTTGCACATCTGGATATAAGTGAATTACCCCATTGTCGCTTCTTTGCTGTCTTTTTTGGTATATTCCCCATTTCCCCCCCATCTCTATTAATAGGACTGTTGACGGTGAGAAACAGTTTCCCACCCCTGCCCCTTCTATATTATTCTATATAGCTCAAAGACAAGCACATGAGAATTAAGTGTTGTGTTTGTGAAGAATGTACCTTCTGGACAGCAGCTACTCTGACAGGATGGAGAGAGGGACCCCTCAGAGGAAAACCGTGTACCGGATCTCTCTGACGCTGGTGAAGAAGGAGAGCCTGGAGGGGGACGGACCCCCGTCGTCGGGCGGCGGCGGCCCCCGGCGCCTCGAGAACCCCAAGGTGGTGGCCTACCGCCGGGAGGCCTCCACGGAGGCGCCCGCCAGGAGCTGCCTGCTGGAGCAGCTCCAGGAGGTGGAGGACGAGGAGTCGGACGACCTGTGCCTCTCCTCCAACTCGCACAACTACATGAGGACCTTCAGGACGTTCAGCACGGGCCAGCTGGAGCTCAGGAGGCTGAAAATAGCCCGGAAGCATCACTTACAGAGGGAGCCGAAGGAGGCGCCCGCCGCCAGCCCGCTGGGCAAGGAGCAGCGGGGCAAGGAGGCCCCTGGGACGGTGCCACCGCCGCACAGTCCGAAAGCGGAAACCCCCGGGGCGGAGGGGGTGAGCGGGCCGCGGCAGGAAAAAACGGAGGATCGGGACGAGCTCAGGGGGGAGGTTTGCGCCGGGAGCATCAAAGTGGTCTCAGAAACGGCCGCCGCGGTGAGCGTGGAGAACGGCAGCGTCAACAACAAGAAGAAGAAGCAGCTTCTGAAAGCCAAGAGCGCAGAGGAGAGGCTCTCCGAGGGCCTGGTGAACGGCGAGGGGAAGCTGCCCCACTCCAAAAGCAACGGGAAGGCGGTGACACCGGCGGCGGCGGCGCCGCCCCCCGAAACCCCGCCGCCCCCTAAGAAACACCCCAGCCTCCTCCGGCGAAGCTTCAGCTTCAGACACTGGACGGGTGGGGAGCTGCTGCGGCTCCGCGCTCTCGCCAAGGACAAGCACCACCACAGCAGCTCGGGGTGCATCGGACGCAGCGCGGGCACGGAGGCGGGCACGGATTCAGGCACGGAGAGCGCGGAGGCGGCCTTGGTGCCGGTGGTGGCGCCTCCTCCCCGCTCCGCCACCGTCCTCCAGAACCCGGCCTACCACGAGCCGTCCTCTCCCGCCATCTCCTCCTCCTCCAGGGAGAAGAGCAAGACGCTGGAGGTGGGCGCCGTCCTCAACAAGACGGACTCCATGTCGGAGCTGAGCCGCTGGGAGCGCGCCCGCGGCGGCAAGAACCGCACGCTGGACAACAGCGACCTGCTGAGGCTCTCGGCCGAGAAGGACGGCGGCACGGGGTTCCTCCTCCGGGGAGGAGGGGGGCGGCAGAGCGGCCACGAGCGGCGTCTGGTGCGCTTCTTCTCCGGGATCTTCTCCAGGAAGGACGGCGGGGCCACGTCCACGCCGCTGGGCAGCCCCAGCAGCGGCCGCTCGCTGCGGAGGCACAAGAGGACGGTCCTCTCCCAGTCCAGCACGGAGAGCATGAACGGCTCTCACTCTGACGGTAAATAACAGGATGAAGTTTATACCCATTAAGACCTGAGGCCGGTTCTACAAATGGCTTCTAAATCAGTAGTTCTCACACTTTCAAGACAAAAATGTAAAAAAAATAGCAGATGTACAAGCTTTGTGACGCGCTGTGAGCTTGTATATCTGCAATTTATTTCATAGCCAATGCAAACAATCTAAAATGACCCGGTTTTAATGGGTTAAAAGCTCTCTGCTCGTCTCCTCTATCCTTGTCTGCTTCCCTCTACTCTCATGCTTTCCTCCTCTCTCCTCCTTGTCAACAACCAAGAATCAAGAGACAACGGGCTCAGAGCGTAGCTGTAGAGTAACTGTTCCAAGAAGGTGGCATTATCTGTTTCCTGTTATGGTTCATTTTCCCATCATCTGTTTGATTTGGCTCAGCATCAGTTTTGAACTGGAAATATTCAATTCAACTCAAAGAAGTGTTATTGGCATGAAAAAAAAACATACGTTCTTACATTGCCAAAGAAAGGAAATGATGTGAAGGTATTCATGTATTACCTGTTCAAACCTGCTGCCAAGCCAATCAAACAAAGCTATGGGAAAATGAACAGGAAATCAATATGCCACCTTCTGAAAACCTAGGATTACAGTTATGCACTCTCCTTTTCACCTCTTCTCTTCTCCTCCTTTCTTCTCTTCGCCTGTTGCTCTCCAACACCCTCTCTCTCTCTTTCTTTCTTTCTCTCTCTCTCTCCGTTCTCCTCTCCATCTCCCTTCTCTTACCCTGCTCTGTCTCTACAGGTCTGTCTCCCATCTCTTTCTCTCCTCTTTCAATTCCATTCAAAGGGGGTTTATTGTTGGCTTGAGAAAACATACGTTTACGTTGGCAAAGCAAAAGTGGAACGAAACAATCTAAACAAAGTAATGTATGTACAATTAAAAGGGAATAAAGAAATGCATAAACAGAGCTGTGTTACTTTGCAACTTAGAGAAAACTATCGTACACAAGTAACCATAGGAATTGTGCATACATTTGCTGTCAGAAATAGTTAGTTATAGATCCAGTCATCCACCTAGGAAAAGAGAGCTTTCTCTCTGTCTCTCTCTCTCTATCTCTCTCTATGTCCACGCAGACATCATGTGTGTCACACATGTAGACATGTACACTGTACAGTGCATTGGTATGTGAGGGGGGCATCCAAACATTGGCCTTCCTGCTGAGACGGACGGACGTTTTTACGCCGAGATCCTGAAAGTGTTTTATTTTGACAGCCCTTACCTCTCGTTCACCCCTCTTCTGCTATCTCTGTTCCCCATCTTTAAAACGCCGCGAGAAGCCTTCGTCTGTGTGCGTGTGTGTGTGTGTGTGTGTGCTCACACACGGTGTCTGTTCACGTGCACGGTGTGTGTATAACTCCTAGGAGGATCAATATGTTGTTGCACTGAAGTTAAGTTTTTAGACTGTTTGGCCTCGCGCTCAACCCTGCTCTATTTTGAGAGCCTTTTATCGCTGCCACACAGGATTTGACACACACACACACACACACACACACACACACACACACACACACACACACACACACACACACACACACACACACACACACACTGTGATGTGTCGGGGTTCACACTCCCAAGTTGGATGTGACAACTGTCACCTCTCTCTCTCTCCCCGACGTCACTTCGCTTCCTCTCCATCTTCATGTCTGCTTCTCTCTCTACCTCTTTCTTTTTTTTTGTCTCTCCCTCTTTCTGGCTCTATCTTTGCATATATAACCATCTCTTGGAAGGCCCCCCCCCCTATCTCTGTTTCTGTCGCTTCCTCGCTCTTTTCCCTCTCCATCCATAATGTTCCCTCTCTCTCTCAGTCTACAGTATGCGTTTTTTTTACGCTCTAGATTCAGGCAGTGTGTTTAAGGATGTCCCCAAAACTTTGAAAAAAGAAGAAGATATGTTTGATATTCTGTGCATTTTTAGAACAAGTATTCAACTATTCCAGCCCTTTATGGCAAAATGCGATGGGTAGCGTCTCGAGAACCGTATGCAAACACGCTGCAGCATTCCCTTCGTGTCTGTGTAACATCAGGACGTGCCAACTTGTGAAAGTTGTGTCAAAGTTGATACGCTGTGCATGTAAACAACAATGTTTCAACCAACATTGTTCTTGTGAAGTAGTTTTGTATTTATAGGTGATGCATGCATGAAGATCCACTGGAATAGGCTCTATCTATGCACAGCATCCATATTGGGAAGGAATTGGGACTCTTCCATACTTCCTTCACAGGTCAAATACTAATGAAGGCTCTGTTCCATTCTGGTCAAACAGAGTCAGGGTGCTGGTATTGTGCGCGTTGGCTCACTGGAAACACTGCTACATCTCTCTGTCATGGTTCTAAATTCTCCCTTACGTGGGAATTGAACCAATTTGGTTCCATTTGTACGCTGGGGGTCCTTGAAATTAAAAAAAGTCTGAGAACCACTGTGCTACACTTAGTGGAACAGAGCCTTAGTTAGTATAATTGGTTAAGAGCTGTGAACCAAGTAAGGGAAGGGGCATAATTTCTTTCCAATATGGCTGCTGTGCATAGAGCCTTATTATATCAGAAAAGCGACCTTGTGGAACGAGTATTCGTACTGGCTGATGTTTGGCGGAACCGCCCCGCTGTTGTGTTTTGTGTATTTGATAGGTGACAGACTGACAGTATTTGTTCAGGACAGCAGGCTGCTGCTGTTTGCTCTGCTCACCAAAGCTTCTCCTTCCCTCTGTTTGTCTTTCATTAGACTCAGCATCACACCTGACTTTGAGCTCCTAGTACTGTAGGACTTAACCACTTAAAACTCCCAGCATCCCTTGTCGGCGGAAAACTTTTCCAGAAAGATAGACAGTCAGCCTGAATTTTCATTTAGTTTCACTCCATTATTCAGTCTGAAAGCCCTCTCGGTGCAGCCGTTTTCTCAGATGGGTGGGCGTGACCAAAGTGGGACTCTTCGGCGATTGGTTCATACTGGATCATCCCTGTCCCCATTGGGCCGGTTAGATTTTCAACCGATAAAAACCCTGCCTTCGATGGCGTCACCAGAAAACCAGAAAATAGCCGATCACCAGAAACCTACACATTATCATTACATTTTCAGTCATGAGATTTTAATTTGCTTTATTTCATACATCATGACAAACCATGTTTGTCCGGATGATGGTCTATAAGGACCGAGGTAAATAATTCCTAGACAGTGTGTGGGACCTTTTTCATTGTTTGCATTTGGACCTTCCTTTTGTCCTACACACCTGTCCTATAAGCTCTTGCGTGCGTGCATCGGCCCTTTGTTTTTTAACCTTCTGCATATTTACCCATCCTAACTGTTAGGAGCAGTCGACATGCTCCTACGTGCACAGGCACATATCCACACACAGAGAAGATGCTACACACACACACACACACACACACACACACACACACACACACACACACACACTCACACTCACACTCACACTCGCCTCTACATCCTCTTTCCATTGTGGTGGTGGGGGGGGGTGGAAAGATTGATGCCAGGGAGGAAGGAAGTAGCTTTATTCCGTACAGAGTGCCTCTGATAGACAGATAGACTGGCGGACAGACAGACAGACGGACAGTCAGACAGGCAGACAGACAGACAGACAGGCTGGCAGACAGTCAAACATACAGGCAGGGAGACAGTAGTCAGTAGTTTCCAGACACTCACACTGACTTACTGACCCGTCTTTCCGATTGAACTGTGGACTTCCAAAAATAGCTGATCTACAAGCTCACAATGCATTGCGAGGCGATGCATTGTAAGCTTGTAGATCAGCTATTTCCGGTGCGCCGGACTCGTGCGACATACAGATGAGGCGTTTTTTCGAGCCTCCAGGTGTAGCTGGGCTCAGCATTTTTACTAATAGAAAACAACACATTTGTTGTATTTTCACTGGATTGCGTCGTGCACAAAACCACTCCCAAAAACAAACCGATATTCTTCATCTTCCTTGGTGTGTGGGTTTGTGTCCATGGATGTCGATGCCTGTGTATACGAATGTGGTGTGTGTGTGTGTGTGTGTGTGTGTGTGTGTGTGTGTGTGTGTGTGTGTGTGTGTTTGTGTGTGTGTGTGTGTGTGTGTGCGCGTGGAGTGTGTGTGTTGTTCAGCGCAGTGTGTATATAAACAGAGGGCTTACAGCCTGCTCCGTAGTACAAACAGTCCCGAACCTGAAATAGAACACACACACACGCAAGCATCTCCGACATGCACGCCTGGGAGTTGTTTTAGGTGCTTTTTCCTGATTCCTTCCTTCCCACGTTTTGAAGCTGCAATCCGAGACTTATTTTAATGAAAACAAATATTAGTCTGTTTGGTAGAGTATGTTAATGCAATGTAACTAGTACAGCAGTACTGCAGTACTGTTGGAGGTGGTCTCTATACTCTTCCATTGAGACATATTGTAGAGCCTGGTGTCGGGCAGGACACCTACTGGTCAATCAGTTATTTGAAGCAGATCCAAAAATCCGCTTATTGTTTTCTGCTGCATTTCAGCACTTAAGATATACAGACTGTTTGGGGCGAAGCATTCGAAAATGATGTGTCTTGACTCGAGAGACTATTGCTGGAATGAGTGCACCTTTAGCCTTAAAGGGATAGTTCACCCCCAAAATGTTTTTTTTTGTATTGATTAGTCACCCCATGGAGACTTGAATTCATGGATATTTTTTTTTAATTATTTTTTCGGAACCGCTGCCTATCGGCCCGCTGTTCATCAAATTATTGCCTTGAAGAAATGCGACAAAAAGGCTATTTTATTTTTGGGTGAACTACTCCTTAAATGTCATTTGTATCTTCTAAGTTCTCTCATAACCCCTTATAAGGTTTTCGGGGTCATTTTCTAGTCGCCTATAGCCAAAGGGTTTGGACTAGATCCCTATTGTCCAAGACGACTAAACCTCTCTTCCGCAGTTCTCACTGCTATCCTAGCCCTAAGGCAGTGGTGGAAAGTAACTAAGGTACATTCACTCAAGTACTGTACTTAAGTAAAATATTGAGGTATTTGTACTTTACAGGAGTATTTTTTTTTTAATATATACTTTATACTTCTACTCCACTACATCTCACAGGCAAATATTGTACTTTTACTCCACTCCAGCTATTTGACGGCTATATTTGTTGATTGCACTTATTGTAAGTCGCTTTGGATAAAAGCGTCTGCTAAATGACTGTAATGTAATGTAATGTAATAGGTTACTAGTTACTTTGAAGTTTTGCATTATTAACTCTCTGCCTGCCAGAGTTTTTTCAGAACAGTCTGTAGCCTCTGCCAGGGTTTTGCCATGATTTTGGTACCTGTTCGCGTAGCCACAGATTTTTTTCCTCCAGTATGATTGATCCCCAGATGGTTTCTAATCACAGATGAGATTCAGGTGTGGTTTCACAAATGTCAACGAGGTCATTTTGACCTTGTTGACATGTGTTGTTTGATGTTTCAATATAGCTCAAAACCAGTAGTTTTAAACCAAAAAACAAAGTGAATTGTTTGTCCGTTTGAATTTTAACATTGAAGTGAATGGAGCAGCAAATCTTCGAACATTTTTAGCTCCTAATCTGTTCGTAATTCGACAAGGGTTGAAATTATAAAAAAATGCAAAAAAAAAAAAATTAATTAAAAGACGTATATATACGTCATTGGCAGCCATAGAGTTAAGACAAAACCTACATTACCTAAGCCCTATTTTGTACTTCAGCTATTTGAAAATAGCCGATCTACAAGCTCACAACGCGTCACTCTGCGACGCGTTGTGAGCTTGTAGATCGACTGTTTTCAAATGATTTTGTAGAACATTTTGAAATCTGAACATTTCTGCATAATGAGTACTTTTACTTTTGGTACTTTAAGTACAATTTGATGCCAGTACTTTTACTCAAGTAAAATGTGAATACAGAACTTTCACTTGTATCAGAGTATTTCAATATTGTGGTATTGGTACTTTTACCTAAGTAAAACATTTTAGTACTTTTTCCACCACTGCTCCAAGGCTTTGTGGGGTCTATGTAGCGCGTCAGGTTGAGGCTTTTTTGGATACCTCAGGGGGGTTTCGTGGGTCGTTTCCCTGGCATCTGGGCTGCCGTTTGGCAGTCTGACCCTTGGGGCAGGAAAGCCTACCGTGAACCTCCTTGCCGCCGGCCACAAGGATCAACTGACCGGCTTTAGAGGCGTAAAGTCTGGTGGCTGCCTGGTTGGTGGTCGGGCCGGGCAAGCCTCCACGTTCTCTTAACTCTAGCCTTTAATTTCTGTTAAATTAAATATACTATTCGGCGGTGGATTTGGCTTCAATTCCCCTCGCACATGTTTAAAAAAATATATATATATATATATATATTTAAAATATTTGTCTAATCTTTGCATGTTTCATGGTTGTTTTATTTCAACATGCTATCTGCATGTCCTTCAGTCTCTTTCATAGCAGAAAGAAAGCTAAAACTAAGTAAACCTAAGGTTGATGTGTTTTCTTGTAGTGTGGCAGCATCTTACAGTTAATCGAACAAAGCGATTTAATCAATTATATAAAATAATTGATAGTTTTCTAAAAATAAATATAAAAAAAAATCCCTATTTTGGGCATTAGAGGTGAATGTTTACAGAAAGAACCTTCCAAAATAGTGAAAATAGCATATCTACAAGCTCACAACTTTTCTTTTCTTTTTTAAACGTGGAAAAAATGCTTTTCTATTATTTGAATAATCTAAAAAGTTATTAACAGAATAATCGCTGAGGGAGAATAATGGATAGTTGCAGCTCTAGTGTTGACTTCAAGACATTTTGGCTCTGGGAGAGTTTTATAGCATGTTAAGCTACCGTTAGGGTTTGAGCCTGACCCTGAGGCGGGGGGTCTCCATGTATCTCCTCTCACATCACACAGATCAGCTAACAGCTCTAAGCTCCTGGCTCTGATGACACTGCCGGACAAATCTTCTGTGTGTGTGTGTCCGTGCATGTGTGTGTGTGTGTGTGTGTGTGTGTGTGTGTGTGTGTGTGTGTGTGTGTGTGTGTGTGTGTCAGTCCGTGCGTACTCATATTACTATACTTGTGGGGGGCAAATGTCCCAACAAGTATGTTAGAATTTGAGACATCTTCATTGTGAGGACAATTTTCCATGTCCTCACTAGAGAAATGCTTTTTTTTTATATTTAAATAAGATTTTTTAGAGTTAGGCTTGCAATTAAGAAAAGGTTCAGGTTAGGATTAGGGGTTTGGGTTGATTTATACTTAGTTGCGCGTCGGTTCTCACAAAGTGTTGTGATTTTTGTAAATTGGCTATTTTCGGTGAGCCAAACTCAGGCTTTGGGGTTAGGTCTAAAAATGGCAAAATAAGGTAAAAAATTTGCTTTTATATAATTGCCATCGGAAAATGTTGATGTCCTGACAAGTATAGTAATACTGTGTGTGTGTGTGTGTGTGTGTGTGTGTGTGTGTGTGTGTGTGGTTGCATATATCTGTGTGTGTGTGTGTGTGTGTGTGTAAGTAAGAGAGAGGGAGCGAGAGAGTGCGTGCACGTGAGGCTTCGTGGCTTCCACATTTCTGGAATTCCAGGGCGCCCCTTGAAGTGGCGGAGAGTCCACACCGGTGGTAACCTCTCCCCCTGTCACATAATGGCCGTTGGCAGGTAAATGTGTTGTCTTTAGAGATAACCTTGCTCTGGGGTTTCTTCCACTACGGCCCACTACTACTAGGGTGGCTGTGGTTTTGCAAGGGGAACGCTATAACCAAGTGGAAAATGAACTCCGGGCGCGGCCACATGAATGCTGGTGAGATGTAGTCTGTGGTGTTGTAAGGTTAGTTTGCCCTCATGGGCTGGGTAGTGGGAGAATGGCAGAGGGCGGCAGTTAGCCGAGTGGGTAGAAAGAGAGAGAGGCCGCCTGGGAGTCACAAGGTTATTTTTGTCTTCATTTCAGAATAATCTTTATTGTCACATCACAGGTTTTGCAGGTGTAAAACAGTGGGTGAAATTCCTCTTTGTGCAAGCTCCATTGTTTTCGTTATTTCCATTAGAGAAAGGGAAGAAGGAGGGTGAGAGAGATCAATAAAAACAAACAAATGATCTACATATTTTCACAGAAAGAGGAATTCTCTGTCACTATTTGTTTTATCTGACATATTGTTGCAATAAACTAATAATATAAATATATTAGTATGCTAGCGGCTGGTATTGTTATCATTCTGTGAGACTGCAGTGGTTCTCAAAGTGGGGTCTGGGGTCCTTGGGGGATGCCATGGGTTCTCCAGTAAAATTAGTTAGCATAGCGTCACAATCATTTTAACCACTTAAACTATATTTTATTCTTTGGCTATTAAGAATAGCAGATATACAAGCTCCTAGTGTGTTACTTCGTACCGTGCTATGAGCTTGTACATTAGAAAAAGCGTGAAGATTTGTGCAAATCTTTGAATATACATACATTCTTAAAGCAAACATTTTATAACTCAAATATTTGCTTCCGGATGTCCCTGATGGGAACATTTTTGAGATAAGGGGTCCGCAGCCAAAATACATTTTGGGGGTCCTTGACATGGAAAAAAGTTTGAGAACCACTGCTCTGTAGTCTGCTCTCCTGCATTGCAAGCCAGTGTTGTCAAGGCTGCTTTCTAGGATTCATGCCAGCACAGTGGATTGGGCACAGAAGGGAAGACAGAAAATGCCCCCCTGGTGTGAAGGGAAATACTGGAGGCTGGCAGAGTGATGGGTTGAGCCCCAAACCTGAGCACACTTGATGGAGTATGCCATCAAATATTGATAAAGAGGAAAGCACAGTTCAGATAAAAGCTCTCTGGATTGTGTGTGAGTGTGTGTGTGTGTGTGTGTGTGTGCGTGCGTGCGCAGTGGTGGAAAGTAACTAAGTTACTCAACTACTGTACTTGAGTACAATTTTGATGTATTTTGACTTTACTGGAGTATTTGCAATACTTCTACTCCACTACGTCTCAGAGGCAAATATTGTACTTTATTGCGACACGTTGTGAGCTTGTAGATCTGCTATTTTCAAACATTTTTGTACTTTTACTTTTGGTACTTTTAGTATATTTTTATGCCAATACTTTGGTACTTTTACTCATGCAATATGTTTAACACAGGCCTTTTACTTAACATATTATAGTAGTATTTCTACATTGCGATATTGATACTTTTACTGAAGTAAACTATCTGAGTACTTCTTCCACCACTCTGTGTGTGTGTGTGTGTGTGTGTGTGTGTGTGTGTGTGTGTGTGTGTGTGTGTGTGTGTGTGTGTGTGTGTGTGTGTGTGTGTGTGTGTGTGTGTGTGTGTGTGTGTGTGTGTGTGTGTGTGTGTGTGTGTGTGTGTTCACGAGCAATAGGAAGTGCGAAAGTGACCTCAACAATTCCTTATTTTTCTAACATAAGCGAGGCTCGTCATTGGTGGAAACATTTCATACTGGTAGCAAATTCAACGCCAGTGATACCCAGTTTCACCATGGTGCCGGAATCTTTACACTGCACAGCAAGTGTTTCCGCTCTCAAACCACTGTCAACCATTGTGTGTTTGTGTGTCTGCGTGCGTACGAGCGCACACTCGATGCACACTGCACAGTGCACAGTTACTCTTCTGCCTCAAGTCTTGTTTCTCCGCCACCCTCTAGCATTTTCCACAGAACTGCATGGTAGAAATAAGATCAAAATAAGATGGATGTTTTATTCATATAACCAAACCTTTTGGTGTAGTTAGACATACAGTATATTAGGGGTATAGCTGTATCATTGATCACATAGTGGTGTTGCATATCGTCTCAGTCGGGTGGAAACCTCAACATGTCCAAAACTGTTACTTTTCAGCATTCAAATGCAAAAGTAGCGAACGTAGCAGATCTACAAGCTCAACGCGCGTAGCTGTGCGCCGCGTTTGGAGCGCGTGGATCTGCTACTGTTGATGATTTTGTGTGACGCTGTAGCATGATCAAGTAGGCCGTAAATTTACGAAATAATACACAAAAAGTTAGAATATTAGGAGGTTTCTGCGTGACAGCGACGATATGCAAATGCTGCAGCGTTGGCTCTGTGAATGCGCTGGGTTTTTACTGAAAGTGGTAGTACATGAAATGACCCTGGGGACTGTGGTCAGACTGCCCACTGAGACAAGAGGCTCTATTCACAGCAGCCATATTATGAAGACATTCACAGGTGTTACCAATGATACTAATGAAGGCTCTGTTCCATTCTGGTCAAACAGTCAGGATGCTAATATTGTGCATGTTGGCTCACTGGAAACACCAGTGGGTCTACAGTTGGGGTCCAGGGACCCTCATGGGCGTCCAAATGACCCCTTACAGGTGTGTAACTCTGAGAGTGTACAAATGGAACCAAATGGACCCGTAAGGGTCCATTTGGTTCCATTTGTACACTCTCAGAGTTATGGGGGTCGTGGAAACCACTGTGCTAGACTAAATGGAACAGAGCCTTCATTAGCATCATTGGTAACACCTGTGAATGTTTTCACAATATGGCTGCTGTGAATAGAGCCTATCCTAGCTTCACATGCAACTGTCTATTACCTTCTTAGTGATTGTGAAAGAAAATTCTTGGTGCTGTTCTTGTTCTTATGTATCTTTTCTTTTCTCTCTCTCTCCCCATGTTCACCCTGCTGTCATCTCTCTGGGCGCTCCTCCCAATCACAGGTAAGCACTAAAACCTAACCATTTAAACCATGGATATACTTAGTAAAACGGAGCTGAGTTGCAACTGTCCGTGGTACATTCTGCGATACGTTGCAAGCTTGTAGATCTTCTGTTTTTGGCGAACGTTCAACCCCAGATTAGGGATGCAGTGGTTGAAACCGCGCTGAAAAACACAACGGTTTGAGTTGTGTTGTTTGGTGGTTCTCAAAGTGGGGTCTGGGGACCCCCCAGGGGTCCTTGAGGGGGTTCCAGGGAATAATCCGTTTTTTGACGTTTAAGAAATAATAATAACACAAATCTTCTCTTCTGAGGGTCCCGGGCACACAACCTTTTCAGATGGGGGTCCGCGGGCCAAATATATATCAATTTGGGAGTCCTTGGCACAAAAAAGTTTGAGAACCACTGGTGTAGTTGGAAGAAAAAGTGAGATACAGTAGCACATCATTAGCATGCACATCCCATTCAGTGTCCAGGTGTTGGGCAAACGGCAGATCAAGAATAAAATACTAGAATACAAGTCTGCAAGCTGGTTCTCAGCTCCACTTATTTATTGTCGTTTTATGTTTCGATCAAAAGATCTTTTCTGAATCTTCTTGACGATCTTTTGATCAAAACGTCGAACAGCATTAAACAAACGGAGCTGAGAAACGGTGTGCAGACTTTATAAGTTCTTCTTTGTTTTTTACTGGGTTATGTAGTCTCTTGATGTAACTCCAAAATTGGATAGAGAGACAAACCTGCAGAGAGAACGCAAGGGAAGAGAAGAGAGATAAAGACGAGAGAGAGAGAGAGAGAGAGAGAGAGAGAGAGAGAGAGAGAGAGAGAGAGAGAGAGAGAGAGAGAGAGAGAGAGAGAGAGAGAGAGAGAGAGAGAGAGAGAGAGAGAGAGAGAGAGAGAGAGAGAGAGAGAGAGAGAGAGAGAGAGAGAGAGAGAGAGAGAGAGAGAGAGAGAGAGAGAGAGAGAGAGAGAGAGATGTGATTTGTGGACCTTTTACAGTTCCTTATTGGTTAACTAGTAGTGTATCGACTCCTGGATTTAAAGCTTACTGTA
>NC_139961.1:20908808-20931308 GCF_963454915.1 Gymnoscopelus microlampas | reverse complement strand
GAGTATTAGTGAGGAGGACCGACCAAGATTGGTTGAAAATGGGTGAAGTCTAATGCCGCATTCACACTAGCAGCTACAAAGACACTGTGTGTGTGTGTGTGTGTGTGTGTGTGTGTGTGTGTGTGTGTGTGTGTGTGTGTGTGTGTGTGTGTGTGTGTGTGTGTGTGTGTGTGTGTGTGTGTGTGTGTGTGTGTGTGTGTGTGTGTGTGTGTGTGATTGATTTCATAGACCTGATTGCTTGTTTTTCGGATTGCTTGTTTTTCTCGCCAAACCTGGCAACATTGAATATGCGACACTAAACGTTATAATGTTTTTTATGTAAGTGGTGGCAACATTTTTAGACACCACACGGGTCTTCCCAACAATAGCGAAGGTTAAAGTCAGGGTGAACATGGCCAAATAATAACTTAATAGCCAAACTAGGTCTAATGAAGCACGCTAGCATTTAGGCTAACTCTGTTGCCTGGGGCCAGCACTGTCTGCAACTGTTGCAGTGTTGAAGGAGGGGAGCGGAGGGCGGTTACTGCGGAGGACGGGCCGTCTCCCCATTGGCTGAAAGGACAGGCAAAACGGGGAAGTGTCCCCATTGGCTTTAAAGAATTGAAGGACAGCCAGGATAGCCAATGATTGAAAACATGTCGAACATGATGCACATTTCGAACATGATGCAATTTTTTAGGATGACGATTAGGTCTGACTGTTTATAGATTCAGGCGCTCTTCGAGCACCTGGTAAAAAGTTGAGCTGGTTTCAGCTTCAGCTACAAAGCTACAAAAAAGTTGAGCTGGATTCAACTTCAGCTACAAAGCTTCACATATGCTGTGAAGCTTTGTATCTGGCTCTGTGAACGCAGCATAAGAGATGATTACATTTTGAGTCGAAAAGAGTCAATAAATGTAGAGCAAGTTTTCTCGGTGTGGGCAGTGGGTTTGTTGTTCAATTATCATATATCATATTATCATAGATATTTCCTATCTGCATAACGTAAACCGTGTCTTAATGTTGAATGAGGCTGTACTGTGTTATTTAATGATGATCCGGTTGCTACATTAACCATTTAGGCCCTATATACTTCGCAGCACGACAAGGAGCGAAAATAGGCGATCTACAAGCTCTCGTGACGCGCTGTGAGCTTCTAGATCAGTCTATTTTTCGAGAATGTGTGGAAAGTTTGGTTAATAAATGTCCAGCACAAGTGGTAAATGTAATTTATGGAGTTTATTAAGTAACAGACAATCATACCCGTGTGTTGTTGTTGCTCTGTTTGGTGAATTACAGTATTATATTATAGCGCTTTAATCTTCCTCCTGTTCCACTCGTCCTCTCTCAACTCCCTCCTTTGTCTTTCTCTCTCTCTTCATCGTTAAGTTGATCAGTCGCTTCCTCTGACCACCCTCTCTCCCAGCCTTTCTTTGTCTTACACACACACACACGCACGCACGCACGCACGCACGCACGCACGCACGCACGCACGCACGCACGCACGCACGCACGCACGCACGCACGCACACACACACACACACACACACACACACACACACACACACACACACACACACACACACACACACACACACACACACACACACACACACACACACACACACACACACACACACACACACACACACACACACACACAGAGAGAGAGAGAGGCCACCCCCCGCCTATTAGTTTGCTACTGTGTTGCCCTCTGGTCCCTGTGGCAGAGGTCATTCACGGGTCAAACACCATGTGTGTGTGTGATTGAGAACTATAGAGTGATGGGATGAAAGAAAAGAAACATAATGAGATAGTAGAGTGCAATACAGATACAACAGAGAGGTATTTTGGTGTGTGTGTGTGTGTGTGTGTGTATATGTGTATGTGACCTTCGCTTTCACAGCATGCTACTTCCCCCATGTCCTCTTCTCCTCTCCCCTCCCCCACTCCTCTCCTCTCCTCTCCTCCCTGCCCCCATTCCTCCTTCCTCCTCCTCCACTTCCTCCTCAGGACCAAATTGGACCTTGTGGTGAACATGACTGTGTGTGTGTGTGTGTGTGAGAGCATGCATGTCTGTGGTATGTGCATGAGTATGTGCGCCCATGCACATAAGAGAACTTGCAAGCACACTAGAGAGTCTGCTGGTGCAATTAAGCGTGTGTGTGTGTGCGTGTGTGTGTGTGGTTTGGAGGGAGGGGCCCCTTTTTAGAAGATGTAGAAGCAGTGAGGTCGTACGTTCAATCTCGCAGTGACACACACACACGCACACGCACGCACGTTTGTGTGTGTGTGTGTGTGTGTATGTGTGTGTGTGTGTGTGTGTGTGTGCATGTTCGTTATCAAACCCTGTACTCGACATGCTTTGGGCTGGCTGTCTGTGCAATCTTGGCCAGTAACTTGGCACAAGCCTGTGTGTGTGCGCGCACACACACACACACACACACACACACACACACATGTCGACATTATGCAAAGACACAGCAAAATCTTAAGCGTTAAGCTAATTTAACTCTGGAGAGTGTAACAATGGGCCCTTAATTAGCCTTTGCGCGCTCATGTTTGTGTGTATACATGCATACTTCAATGTACAGAGTGTGTGTGTGTGTATGTGCCAAATGTCCTCACCAGTATAGTAGAGTAGTACATTGTGAGGGCCATTTTCCTGGTCCACAAAATTCAAGGTTGTTTTATGGTTTAAAAAATGTAAATAAAAAAATCGAGTCAAGCTTACAATAGGAAAAGATTCAGGTTGGGCTTAGGGCTAGGATTAGGCATTTAGAGATTTAGACTTAGTTGTGAGCCAGTGTCACTAATGGCCAAAATAGCCAATTTACACGCTGATTGGGTATTTTCCACTTTAGAGTTGATGTCAAATGGCAAGAACATTGTATAAATGGTATTCATAAAAGTGCTGACCTAAAATGTTTATGTACTCACCAGTATAGTAACGTGTGTGTGTGTGTGTGTGTGTGTGTGTGTGTGTGTGTGTGTGTGTGTGTGTGTGTGTGTGTGTGTGTGTGTGTGTGTGTGTGTGTGTGTGTGTGTGTGTGTGTGTGTGTGTGTGTGTGTGTGTGTGTGTTTGTGCACGTGTAGACATTATGCAAAGGCACAGCAACATCTTAAGCATTAGGCTAATTTATCTCTGAAGAGTGTAACAATGGACCCTTAATTAGCCTTTGAGCGTTAATGTTTGTTTGTTTGTTTGTATGCACGCATGCTTCAATGTACATACATTCGTATAATTGATGTCCTAAAATGTTGATGTAGCCTACTCACAAGTATAGTAACACAAACGTGTGTGTGTTTGTGTGTGTGTGTGTGTGTGTGTGTGTGTGTGTGTGTGTGTGTGTGAGCATTCTGTTCTCTTGTGCTGTAGCCAGCAGGCTAGCTGCAGAGTCAGTCTCTCTAAAGCTAATCTGTTGGCAGCAGTAGGCAGTGTTGCCAGATTTTGCGAGAGAAACAAGCAACCAGGTCTATGAAAATAAGCCCACAAGAAGTGACCAGTTTTACCAATTGAGCCCTATTACATCAGCCATTTGAAAATAGCCGATCGCGACTTGTTGTGAGCTTGTAAAAAATGTTGAATGTTTTGAAACATTTTTAACAACACCAATCTTGTATGGGGATGCCTGGAACAAAACCTTTTAAGATGGCGGTCCACAGACAAATGCATATTCATTTGGGGGTCCTTGACATGAAAATGTTTGAGAACCACTGGGTTTAAACAACATTTAGGAAGCAAGCCCAAATAAGCAACTACACTTTAGTAACAAGCCCCCCCCAAAAAAGCAACCCGCAACTACCAATATTTACAAGCTACTTAACAGAAAAAACAAAGCCCAACGTCGCTTATAA
This sequence comes from Gymnoscopelus microlampas, assembly GCF_963454915.1. NCBI lineage: Eukaryota > Metazoa > Chordata > Actinopteri > Myctophiformes > Myctophidae > Gymnoscopelus > Gymnoscopelus microlampas. The sequence goes on along the minus strand of NC_139961.1, from coordinate 20,927,471 downwards.
GAAGCAGACTTGGCAACACTGGCAGTAGGTACTAGCAGGCCAGCTAGCGTCAGCTCGCTGCTGCAAAGCCTGAGCTACAGTCCACCGTGTTGTGTCTCTGCTCTCTATCCTGCCAGTTAAAGCCCTTTATATAAGACTCTGATCCACTGGGCAGGACGAATGACAAGGACACCCTGCTGACGCAACACACTCCCAACACCACACAACACAACACAACACAGCCCCCCCCCCCCCCCCCCCTTCCCCCAGCATGTATTATTCAACATCAATAATACGGTAGCACAGTGGTTCACAAACTCTTTCATGCCAAGGACCCCAAAATGTATGTTCTAAAACATTCAAAACTATTTCAACATTTTCAATGTTTTTCAAAAATAGCAGATGTACAAGTTTTGTGCTGCATTGCGAGCTGTATTAACTACTTTTGCTGGGGACCCCTGGGGACCCCACTTTGTTCTTATGTTCCTGAGTCATCCATTTGGGGTTTGGGGGGAATCAATGATGTGTTAAATGTGTTGTTTACCATCAACCATACAGCAGCATTCACTTCCTTATGTCTTACATGTCCCTGAGTCCTCCATTTGAAAAACAAAAGAGGTAAAATCCTCATTGTTCATGTAAGAGAGTGTTGGAACCAAATGGAGCCTTAAATGGTTTTGGTTCCATTCTGTAAACTCCCAGAGTTATAAATGGAGAGATTCATTATGTTTCACTGCGATCAACACATTTTTGTAGAAAATGATGTCGCTTGGGGTTTGGCGGCACTTTTATAAACCCCCCAAATGAGTGTATATTATATACTGTAGCTGCTTTCCAGAAATGTGATGTGTTTGGAGGTGAGGATAGCATTCTAACACTTTGGATCTGCTCTCAGCGCATTCTGCTTAATTATACAGCTTGAGCTGTACAGGCCGGGGATTGTGCGCAGCACAGCGGGAAATTATTTTATTACAGTAGTCAGTATTATCGTTTTGTTACCATAGAGTATTTGTGCAAGATTGAATTGCAACACAAGCACTCACACGCGCACGATACTTAAGAGTGTATGGGGGCTTGGTGTCAGCAGGCCATGCACACGCGCACACACACACAGCTGTAGTGCATGAATGTTAGACGCAGAGCAAGCATGTGGAATACGTGCGACACATGCCGCGCGCGCGCACACACACACACACACACACACACACACACACACACACACACACACACACACACACACACACACACACACACACACACACACACACACACACACACACACACACACACACACACACACACACACACACACACACACACGGCAGTCATCTGCAGTAGTGTATGCATGTTTACACACAGAGGAAGCATGTTTGAATACACACTCACACACACACACACACACACACACACACACACACACACACACACACACACACACACACACACACACACACAGTGGCTGTCGTTTCCCTTTTGGCGTGTGCATGTGTGCCTATTGTCTCGAGAACAAAGCGCACAGCTGTAATTAGTTGTAGAGACAGCGCTGTGGTCACGCCCACGTACACTGTCATTCCTCTGTGTTAATCCAACTCTGAGAGTGAGCAGAATGGAACCAAATGGACCCGTAAGGGTCCATTTGGTTCCATTCTGTACACTCTCAGAGTTACAGACCCGTGAAGAGGTGGGGGGCTGGGGACCCCCCCTGTTACATATTTAACACTGATTATTTTACTGTCTCGGGGAATGTTGCACTACACGACCCTGCCCTCGAGAAGAAGGCTTTTTCAGACCAAAAATGGTTTTGTGCGGAACGCGATACATGATGCTGGCTGTTATTAGCTTCATAGAATAGAATTACCCCCAAACATGGTTACCGCTGATGGTTGAATCCCCCCTGGAAACTGTATGTCAGCCTCCAGTGCCTAAAACACAACGATAAAAATGTTCATTTCAGACGCATTCTGCCTCGTGTTCAGTCAGACTCTCTCTAGAAGAGGGCCATTTATTGTTTAGCCTACATTTCTATGCGCTCTGAATCCTGCTTGCCGAGTTTCAGCTTTTCACACTTTTTGTGGTACTGTACGTGTTAATACGTCATATTCATATTATTCATATGTCACTGTAATGCAAGTCAGATTCCCTCGTCCGTGTTCGACCCTACCCAGTATTTTCTTTGACTAAAGAGCAGTGGAGGAAAGTAACTAGGTACATTTACTCAAGTACAGAGATTATGTGCAAGTTTGCGGTATTTTTTTCTTTACTTGAGTACTTTAATTTGTAATTTATACTTATGCTCCACTACATCACAGCAGAGTTACTAAATGCTTACATATTTAACTACGCAGCAGCACATAAAGTCATTGAAATCATCCCCACCTCTTACCAGCTGCAACATTAGAGTGACGAACACAATAATGCATTGCTAATTACAATCCCATAATATGATCGTAAACTGTATGCAATGCCGCAAAGTATCCAACATTGCGGCATTGCAACCTTTTACTTAACCAAAGTACTTTCTCTTGTACGATTCCCAAACCCAAACTGCAGCGGTAGCAGCAGCAGCACCACCGCATTCTCCAACGCACAAACTGACATTCATCTGAAAGGCAAAAACTGCAGCAACACACGACGACGATCATCGTGCTCCCACTAAATTGCAGGCTTTGTGCACATTTTTCCTGCCGTCGCGTCATTGTGAATAAGTTCTTTAATGACCGTGTTCGGAGACCGCGAGGGATTCCAGGAGAAAGAGAAAGAAAGAAAAGAAAAAAACAACCTTATGGGAATTATAAAACAGTGACCGGGGGTCAGCTCACTTTTGGATTCGAAACGCAAAGCGAAACGACAGTGGAAAGTCGCAATTACAGCCCCATGTCAGTTGGTGATTAAACGTTTTAGCAACCTATAATTTTACAGGCCATTGTTTTTTCTATTCCCCCTCTTGTGATTTAGCCTGCCCCCCCCCTCATCAAAGAGGCACACACAGCTGTGCTCGCAGCAGTAATCTCTTATTAAGAGTCAAGCCTATATCAGCCTACACGGTATAATCCTCGGTGTCGATTTGTACATTTGCAACTCTTGAGAGTGTACACGTGTAACCAAATGGACCCTTGCGGGTCCATTTGGTTACACGTGTACACTCTCAGAGTTGAAATAAGCCATGTAAGTACGCAGTAATACCCCGTTAAGTACTTAACGGACATTTCCATAAGACATAATGTACTTACATGGGTGTCACAGATCGCAAAATAACCTTTTTTAATTCACGGAAATGGTGGTACTCGCAGGACGTTTTCATACTGTAGATTTACACACATTAGGCCTAAATATGGTGAACTCTGTATATTTTTTGTCCTCTCGTATGGAGAGAGAACAAACGTCTACCACTCACGCAAGAGGGAATTCCCGCTTGGACAAGGGAGACGTTGAGCGTCTAGGAGCTTCAGACAGTACTCCTTGGATGAGAGAACTCATACAGGGTTGCAGGATAAATGAGTGAAGATTGGAAGTGATGAAACCGAATACATGAGCGGACAAAATTGGAACTGGAACACAAGCTGATACATGAGCTTTGTGGGGTGTTCTCTGTCTCTCTCCTGATTGGATTAAATTGGTGTCCCGCATGAAAATTACATTTGTTTTTATTAAAGAGCTGGAGAGACAGGCAAGACCCCCTGTTACTGAACAAACAAAACATATCACTTCCACTAGTGGTTCTCAACCTTTGGGTCGATTTTGGGCGGTTCCCAGATGACAGTGAAGTGACAATTTAAGGACCTTTTTAATACCTAAAGAAATAAAGAAAGAAAAGATAATAACACCATTATTGCATCGAAAGTAATCAACAAACTATATTATAAAAACAGGTCAAACATTGGCCAAATTGTCAAATGATGTAAGAGAGAAGAATTTATTTTGAAAATAGCCGATCTGCAAGCTCACAATGCCTCGCAACCGTTGAGAGCTTGTAGATCGGCTATTTTCACAACATGTATCCTTGGAACCGAGTCATGCTAAATATAATGCCTCAACTACATCCCAAGTGCTTGTCAGGGTGGGGGGGTCCCAAATATGATTATTTTGGGGGGGGGGGGGGGCGCGGCCTGAAAATGTTGAGAAACACTGATTTACACCAACTTTTAAGATGGTGACTTTATAAATGTTGCTATTCTGAAGAACTCGAGTCAAAATGAATCTTAAAAACGGGATCTCCAGTGTGCTGAGGTGATGATTTTCTGTTCCCGTTGCTATTGATTTGTTAATATAAACATCATTCTGCCCAGGCTTTTTAAGGAAGTTGAACTGTCTCTTGTTTCGGGGATGACTTCACTGCTGCATTCTCAGAAATTGAAACTTTATTTGTAAGAAAGGCCATATTTGCTTGTGACCCATAAAAAAACGGGTCCGTGGCCAAAAATGGGTCACTATGCTTTTTGGGAATGACTGGTCTATAGGAGGAGATAAGAGGGAGCTCGTAACCTATATGTTACAAAGCTCTTTTAGGTTAAAGAGAAGCGCTTGAACCAGCAGCCCTTTAAGCTCTGTGATTAAATGCACTCCTAAATCTGTCCCATGTAAGCTAGCAGCCCTGTGTGTGTGTGTGTGTGTGTGTGTGTGTGTGTGTGTGTGTGTGTGTGTGTGTGTGTGTGTGTGTGTGTGTGTGTGTGTGTGTGTGTGTGTGTGTGTGTGTGTGTGTGTGTGTGTGTGTGTGTGTGTGTGTGTGTGTGTGTGTGTGTGTGTGTGTGTGGTAGATTACATACAGGGGCATGCTCAGGATCAGTGCAGATATTAAGTGAGCAGACCGAATCAGTATAGAGCAGTGGTTTTCAAATCGAGGTCCATTATTTATTCGGCATTTGAGCCACGGACCACTGTTTTGATGAGATTATAGCCTCTCAGACCCCAAAACATCGAATATTTTGTTATCGTTGGATACGATTTTGTCCACAATTCCATGCTGTGTTGATGCTGGTAACAGAGAGAATGTAGAAGAATTGTTATTTTGATCAACGTTGGCCTGTTATCTCTCCTAATTGTGTAGACTTCTTGTAAATTGAGTAATGCTGGAATGCAGATGTTTAACAATAATTTTACTCTTGAGAGCGTAAAATGAAAACGTCTAATAAGGGTCCATTTGGTTACCAACTCTACATCATTTAGCTGGGGACCACCTGGAACCCCCTCAAGGACCACTGGTTGAGAACCACTCAAGAGGGATCACAATGTACTGACTCTGTCACAATGTAAACCAACCACTGACCACTACCTGTACCAACCACTTACTATAGCCACCACTTCCTTCCTGTACAACCACATGCTATAGCCACCACTTCCTTCCTGTACAACCACATGCTATGGCCATCACTTCCTTCCTGTACAACCACATACTATAGCCACCACTTCCTGTACAACCACATGCTATAGCCATCACTTCCTTCCTGTACAACCACATGCTATAGCCACCACTTCCTGTTCAGCCACATGCATTTCTACCTACTTTTCATTCTTTATGACGGTGATTCTCAAACGTTATCATTTCAAGGACCCCCACGTTACCATGCATTATAGGCCACGGGCCCCCAAACCTCTGAGAGTGCATTGGCTCTATACACAGCAGCCATATTGGAAGGAAATTGGGCCTCTTCCTTACTTCCTTCACAGGTGTTACCAATGATACTAATGAAGGCTCTGTTCCATTTTGTGTAGCACAGTGGTTCTAAAACTTTTTTAATTTCAAGGACCCCCATAACTCTGAGAGTGTACAAATGGAACCAAATGAACCCTTACGGGTCCATTTGGTTCCATTTGTACACTCTCAGAGTTACACACCATTTGGAACACCCTCAAAGAACCATGAGGGTCCCTGGACCACACTTTGAGACCCACTGGTGTTTCCAGTGAGCCAACATGCACAATATCAGCACCCTGTTTGAACAGAGCCTTAATTAGTATCATTGGTAACACTTGTTAAGGAAGTAAGAAGAGGCCCAATTGCTTTACAATACTGCTGTGCATACAACCTATTGCCACGTTGCAGGTCGGTGAAGTTTTGTGGCTGCAAGTTGCAACTTCACATTGATTATCATTATCGTGGACTCGACTTTTATGTAGTTCAGTACATACTTTATGACAACACTGACACGTGGTTCCATTCACTGACAACAACTTAATTTCCTGCTTGTTGTTTTTTAAGGAACATGCTCTAATGGTGTTGTCTTCTCTCTTTTTCTCTTTCTCTCCATGTTCTCCTGCGATCATCTAAACGGCTTGGTCCTCATCACAGGTAAGCACAACAAAAACACACATTGTTTGCAAAAAAACATCACATTAACCTGTGATTTCACTGTTAATTCAACCAGTCAGTCCACAAACGACCAACTTGATTTCAACGTCCAGGGTTCAAGTCCAGCCCATTCTCTCTCTCTCTCTGCATGATCTCATTCTACTTTACTGTCTAGTAAATCAGTCAATTCATGTCTTGGATTAACCACATGAACCCTGGCGTCCCTATTCTGTGGCGAACGTTCGCCAAAAATAGCAGATTTACAAGCTCACAACGCGTCACATCGTGAGCTTCATAGTTTGGTTCTCATCATACAATCACGTATAAATCAGCCTTTTTGTGGTTCAGTTGCTGGCAAAATGTGTCATTAAATTGTAACGGGTGCATTTTTCATATAGTGCTTTTTTTCAAAGTACTTCGCAGTCCATTCACACACACACATTCACACACCGACAGCAGAGGAAACCATGCAAGGCAGCGTAAATACATTATGAATCTTGGTTACGAAAAGACCCCGCCTGCCTCTGATTGGCCAGAGCTCGTTGCCGTGTCAACAACTTGGCAACGCCCCCTTCTGTGACGGTCGCGGAACTGCCTCTCACATGAGCGGACCGCGTTGAATAATGTTAAAGGAGCATTTAGGATTTCAGTGTCTTGCTCACGGACACTTCGACACTAACCCAAGGGGAGCCGGGGGATCGAACCTGGAACCTTTCCTCTGCCAAGACGGCTGCTCTACCTACTGAGCCACTTCTGCTCTTAAGGGAGTAGTTCACTTATTTTCTATCAATTACACACCCCATGAAGCCTTGAATCCATGGAGATTTAAGTCAATAATTTGATGACTGGCGGAGCCTCCGCTAGGAGACTCAAAGAGTCTCCTACTGAGTGACCGATGACCCGGTCATCAAATTATTGGCTCAGGAATGCGACAAAAACAAAACAAATTCCATGAATTAAAGGCTTCATGGGGTGTGTAATTGATAGAAAACAAGTCATTTTTGGGCGAACTATCCCTTTAACACTAACATCGTCAGCGTCATCTTTCCAGGGATGGTTTCCCTGTGTAGCTTGTTGTTGGAGTGAAAGAGAAAGCATTGCATCTTGGTATGCTACAGTCTTCCTAAGAGTCATTTTTAGTTTGTTTCCTCAGATGACTCAGTCATGAAGTTACAGTGCAGTTTGTTTGACATCCACAGCTGTGACAACAGTGCACACTGGCTACTGTCAACAGGAACAAGAAGTCGGTTGACACTGGCACAACAAAACGCTCGCAGTGTCCTTTCCGACGGGCTCACGCACCATACCGCTGGATGCTTTGGCTTATGAGATGAGATCAGTGATGGACAGTAAAAAAAAGAGAAAATGTACTTGATCACTGTACTTGTAATTCTTTGAGTAACTGTACTTTACTTGAGCATAGTTTTCTTGGGAAGCTTATGGCTTTCACTCCAATACATTTGAAGACAAATATTGTACTTTTGAGTCAATTACATGTCTAGAAAGGAACCACCACAGCCTAAACTTACTCCCCCAAAAACACATGAATTTACCACCTAAGCCCTATTTAAAAAATTAATAGTGAAAATACCTCATTTACAAGCTTGTTTTAATAGCTTGTGCAACATGTAATTACAGTAATGCATTGTTATTAAACAGAAAATTGACTTTGTAATTCGTACTTTTACATACGTAATTTTTAAAGCAATTACTCCAGTAGTAGTACTCAAAACTGACTGAGCAATGTTCGCTTGCAGTTTAGTAATATTTGAACAGCAGTATTGCATACTTTGTCTCAAGTACTGCTGTTGTTGAGTACTTTGTCCGCCAGTCACTGGACGAGATGAAAAAGTGATGAAACCCCGGTTCCCACGAGCACTGCGCTCCGTGTGGAGCAGGTGTTTGGTGTTTGCCGGTGGAACAAATGGGGAAATGCTGCGCGGATGGGAGCAGCGTTATACTGAAGCCAGCATCGGGACATAATGTGCCCGCGAGGAAGAAGGGGAACGCTTGTTCTGTCCTTGGAAACGGAACTTGGAACCGTGCGTGTGTGTGTGTGTGTGTGTGTGTGTGTGTGTGTGGGGGGGTGGGGGATCTATTCTATTTGGAAAGCCTGGTCGTTCAGAACTGAATCCAGGTCCAGAATAGTTCCTAATCCGTTCCGGTTTATCCGGCCAGCCAACCACACACACACACACACACACACACACACACACACACACACACACACAACAAATCCCAGTTCAATGCTTTGCATAAACTCAGTCGAGCGGTCAACAGACGCTGCCTGGGACAACTAAATCAAGTTCACTTTGAATGAGCTCGACTCTTTGACTGCTATTTGTGCAAGCCATGCACACGCTGCTGTGTGTGTTAGTGTCAGTGGTGGAAAAAGTACTCAAATGTTTTACTTAAGTGAAATATCAATGCTGCAATGTAGGAGTATTCTGTTACATGTAAAAGTCCGGAATTCAACATTTACTTGAGTAAAAGTACACACGTATTGGTAAAGTATTGGTATCAAACTGTACTTAAAGTACCAAGCTTTTAGATCTGCTATTTTCAAACAGCCTAGATATAAAATAGGGCTAAAGTGGTTAATGTATGTTTTATAATATAATAATTCATATCTGCAAAGTAACTAGTAACTAAAGTTTTCAAATAATTCTAGTGGAGTAAAAGTAGAATATTTGCCTCTGAGATGTAGTGGAGTAGAAGTAAAAGTACTGAAGTGGAAATACTCCAGTAAAGTAAAAGTACCTCAAAATTGTGCGAAAAAGTACAGTACTTAAGCGTACTTAGTTACTTTACACCACTGGCTGTGTGTGTGTGCACTGTGCACGTGAGGCTTGACCCAGCGACCTATTTTCCAAGCCACCTCTCCCCTACCCCTCGGGTCAGAATGCAACCTGATAAAAACCTGGTGTTTTTGTTGTCGGTGCGAGGGTGTTGCACTGTTATTCTTCCCCGTCTCTCAGACTGGGAAAGCAGCGCGCTGGAAACCAGATTCCCCCTGTTGTCGTCCAGTGGGAACGGTGATAACACAGCATAGTGTTGCTGTCGGGCAGAAACCTCATATCTCTGTTTTTTTACTTTTTATTTTTTCGTAAATTAATGCCCCACTTCGTCATTCTACAGTGTCACACAAAAGTAGCAAAAATAGCCGATGTACAAGCTCAAAACGCATTGCATTTGCGACATGTTTTGAGCTTGTAGATCTGCTATTTTTGCTTCTTTTGAATCCAACAATATACAATATACTCAATAGAAGTGTAGGAGGTTTTGGACTTCACACTTTATTTTATTACCTTAGTAAACATTTTCATAAACACTTGGTTTTCAATCGCTAGTTTAAAGTATTTTTTAAGTCATTCAAATTAATGATAAAGTAGGGTGTGTTTCTAGGGTTTCTACTGGTTCTACCGAGTGAAGACCCGCCCTCGCTGCGTTTGCAGCCAATAGCAGTCGTTTCCAGGTAGAATTCCGGGGACGGAAGTAAAAAAAATAACGGATTTCAATTCGCCGAAAAAGTGGCTTCAAACCGGTCTGTAGAAACCAATCGGACTCGCAGTCTATGCTTTGGACATATGAGGTTCACACCCGACATCAATGAAAAGGGCCAGGCTCAATGTGCAAAGCGGCTTTTTTTCGCGAGGCATTATGGCAGCGCTGACGGAGGCTAAAGCTCAACCCTGGAATACCTCTCCGAAAGCCAAAAGACAGTAGTTTGAATCCCCCGGCTCTGACACGCCACTGTGTTCCAGTTGTGTGATGCTGACTCTGAAGAAAGGTGGCTGGTGTTACAGACATAAGTATGTAGATGCCGCATTGGCCCGCATTATAGACCACAATGGAAACGAGCCCCTGGGGATTTTTTGCGTTATCCTCCTAGCATTACCTTTGACTGTACTTCCTGTACTGTTAATAATCAATGTTCATGAATTGTTCCATCAATCAATCAATCAATTGGCCCATAGGGGCAGGCACGTCAAAACTGTCTCCATATTAAGCAGGGTAGCTTGCCATAACTTACACATGCCTGAGTTCTGTGCAGTATGAGTACCTGAGATTAAACTGTTATTTCTGTTTTATTACCATTTTCTACAAGACATCTTGTTTTGTATGAACCATAACAGGGTTCAACGGGGTTAATACCCTGTTTTCCCTATTTTTGGGCATGTCATTATATCAGAAAATTGGGTCTTCAAAGCAGTTATTCATGTTTTTATTTTTGACCTTTTTTTATATCTGAATCATTTCCATCCAGTTCTAGCCCATTCATTGAATGTAGTTGTCACCAAACATTTCGGTAGGCTAACTGACTACCTGTCGCCCCGATCATCTATGTGCTTATTGACCAGTAACAAGACTTACTCTCAGTGCTTGAGTCAAAGTATACATACTGCTGGTCAAATATTACTCTCACTGACTTTAGAAGTGTTCTCATCCCTCACAACCGACGCCACCCAGACAGACAGATAAAGGAGCACAGTTAAGAGATAGAAAGCGGGGGTTAATGTCTATCTAAAAGTTGAGGAGTATCCTGGGGGGGATATGGCTGATAGGGTAGGTGAGGACGGAGATCGACCATGACCGTGTGCTCTATACTGTACTGTATATGTCTGGAGAAATACACCACGACTCCAACTTTAGATTAGTTTGTCTGTGTGTGCATATAGAAAATAGCAACAAAAAAAACATAGCAACATTTTTTAATAAAAACAATACAGATAAATAGATAAATAACCTGCACCTGTTGTAGAGAGGATGAGCCTCGCTCTGACACACACAGACACAGACACAGACAGACACACACACACACACTCTCAGTCTGCATGTAAACACATTGCGGCAGTGTTAGGACAAGCTCAGTTTGTTCTTGGAAAGATTAAGCGGGATGGACAAATTATCCTGAAGCAACAGCTGACGGCGTTGATTCACTGGAAATGTTGAACCGGGTGTGAAGCCGTTGGCCACCGTATTGCAACACGCTGGAACATCTGTCTGGATCTCTGTCTCTCTCACACACACACACACACACACACACGCACACGCACACGCACGCGCACACACACACACCTGCTACGATGCCACAACGCTAAACCGTTCCAGTTGCGATGGCTCTCATGGTCTCATCTCTTTAGTAATGTAACAGTGAAGTCAGTATGTGGTGGGCCATCGTGTCACGGTGTCCAATGCCAGGGACCGTGGCATCACCCCCCCCCCCACTCTAGTCCTCGACCTTGAGACAGCTGGGCTCTTCCTGTTCCATGTTCTCCCCATATGGAGAATCTTAACTTCATTCTCTGGTGTCTGACTTTCTGCACACAAATATCCCTGATGTAACAGAGACTAGAGTGTGTCAGTGAAGGCCGAATGTTTGGAGTAGGGCTCCGACTAATCCAGCATTGTCTTGGTGATCGATTATTCTGTCAAATACTTTTCGATTGAATTGGATAATCACACAACTGTGTCGTGCAGAAATAGTGTTAAGCGTTTTGCGCTGGTAGAATGGTATTTTAAATCTTGATGGCAGTGATCCTCAGCACCTGAGTTGATCTACACGTCTGTGCTCTCACTCTTGCACCCCATGTTTGGAGACAGCTACATTGATGTATAATGATAAGATTTGCGCAAACGTTCACGATTTTTCAAAAAATAGCAAATCTACAAGCTCGTAGCGCGGCACGAGTACGAGCTTGGAGATCTGCTATTTTTGAATATCCGAAGTAAAAAGATTATGCTTTTTAGCTAAAATCTAAAACGACACCTGTAATAGTGTCTTTATGTGAAGGAACAGCTAATGATTAGGAACATTATTTGCCCCTGTGCTGATTACCGATATCCCCTGCACCTGCTAAAACCCTTTGATGTGTGCAGTCTGCGTCAGTCCAACCAGTGAAGTCTACCAGTAAAAGACCTATGTTTGAAAGCTCGCCCAAGTGTGGTTATTTTAGAGTCACCAGTATATTACAACGCCGATGCTTCCCCGGTCGTAACGGGTTCATTCCGTGCGGCGGTCCTGCGGGGAGCGTATAGCTCATCTTTTGGCATCACCTCCACCCATTGTCCCTTCACTCATCCTGGGCTTGTGGGCTGCCAGACAGCTGGCCCAGGCTGGCCTGTACTCCAGGGACTGTGCTGCTGCACTAACTGCTGTGTGTGTGTGGTGGTGTAAAGTAACTTAAGTACATGTACTCAAGTACTGTACTTTTTTTTGTATCATTTTGACATATTTTTTGACATATTTCCAATTTTCAATATTTTTACTTTACTACATCTCAGAGGCAAATATTGTACTTTTTTACTCCACTGCAATTATTTGAAAACTTTAGTTACTAGTTACTTTGAAGATTTTTATTATGACAAAACATACATTAACCTCTTCAACCCTATACGTACTTTGGCAATTTGAAAATAGCCGATCTACAAGCTCACAACGTGTCGCTTTGCGACACGTTGTGAGCTTGTAGATCTGCTATTTTCTAAATATTTTTTGTACATGACGAACTTGTGAAATGGGACATACAGCATAATGAGCACTTTTACTTTTGGTACTTTAAGTATATGTTGATATCAATACTTTTTTACATTTACTGAAGCATTTTTTTTATTATTACCGGACTTTTACTTGTAACAGAGTATTTCTACATTGCAGTATTGATACTTTTACTTAAGTAAAAACCACTGTGTGTGTGTGTGTGTGTGTGTGTGTGTGTGTGTGTGTGTGTGTGTGTGTGTGTGTGTGTGTGTGTGTGTGTGTGTGTGTGTGTGTGTGTGTGTGTGTGTGTGTGTGTGTGTGTGTGTGTGTGTGTGTGTGTGTGTGTGTGTGTGTGTGTGGTGGACCTGCAGGTCCCTGTTGTTGGAGCCCTATGGTTCTGGATTAGCTCAGTGTTCCGGTGCTGATGTGGGAGTCGTCACGGCGATGACATGCGGTCGCTTCAGTGTTGAGGGTTTAATGGCTTGTTTCTCGTCCACCCGGCTGTCAACACTGCTGGTGGAAGAAGTATTCTGACAGTTTTCTTACTCAAGTAAAAAAGTCTTCCTCCTGTCACAACCCAAAAGGACCACAATGGAAATCAACTCATGAGCTTTCTGTTTTTTATCTTTTTGACTTGTGTTGTTGTGCATCTGTCATCAGGCTGTACATGCAATTTGTCCAGTGGTGTAAAGTAACTAAGTACATTTACTCAAGTACTGTACATAAGTACAATTTTGAGGTGCTTTATAGGTGCTTATATACTGGAGTATTTCCAATTTTTTATTTTTAATCTACTACATCTCAGAGGCAAATATTGTACTTATACTATACTCCACTACAGTGATTTGAAAACTTTAGTTACTTGTTACTTTGCAGATATAAATTATTACATTATAAAACATACATTAACCACGTTAGCCCTATCCTATACCTAGGCTATTTGAAAATAGCAGATCTACAAGCTCACAACACATCATGTGAGCTTGTAGATCTAGTGTTTTCAAACATTTTTAGTACTTTTACTGTTGGTACTTTAAGTAAATTTTGATACCAATACTTTTGTACTTTTACTAAAGTCAATTTTGAATTCCGGACTTTAACTTGTAACAGAGTACTTCTACATTGCAGTATTGAAATTTTTACTTAGTACTTTTTCCACCACTAGATTTGTCAATGAAGAATTCAATCAATCAAAAGCATCAATGCCACAATGTAGCAACACACTGTTAACAAGTAAAAGTCATACGGTCTGATTTTACTTGAGTACAAAAGTATTGGCATCAAATAACCCTGACCCAAAGTAAAAGTACTCAAATGTTTAATACTTTTTTTGAAAATAGCAGATGTATACTGTATAAGCTCACAATGCGTCGCAATTGCGATGAGTTGTGAGCTTATAGATCGGCCATTTTCAAATAGAAAAAGTATAAAATGGGGTCTAATTGGTGAATGTGTGTTTAGTAGTGATAATCTAAATCTGCATATAAACTAGTATTCTAAAGATATGAAATAATTGTAGTGGAGTAAAAAGTACAACATTTGCCTCTGAGATGTAGTGCAGTGCAAGTTTAAATGATTGAATAATGGACGTTATGAAATAAAGTACAGTACTTGGGTAAACGTACTTTACGCTCAAATGGCTCGTTTCTCGTCCGCTCCAGCTGTCACATCATGGCTCTGTTAGGTTTCTGCTGCGTGTTAACGGTAATACTATTTTGACTGGGGTTCGGGAGCAACTCGGGACTTGTTTCCGAACATGCTCAAGAGCCGCGGTTTGGAATTGGCGACTGGTTGGTTTTTTCTATTGTGTCGGTCAAATTGATGTTGATTTCAGACCGAGAGAAGAAACCGCCAAACAACACTGGTGTGGGCTGTGTGCTGATGAAGTGTGAGCGACAGAACGTAGCTCTCTCTGTGTGTGTGTGTGTGTGTGTGTGTGTGTGTGTGTGTGTGTGTGTGTGTGTGTGTGTGTGTGTGTGTGTGTGTGTGTGTGTGTGTGTGTGTGTGTGTGGGTGGGGGGGAGGGGGTTTCCCAACGCATAACGTGATGAGAATGAGAACTGTCTCCTTCTCCACATACTGACAAACACGCTATCGGAGACGCCAGGACCTCACATGCGGTGTAATGCAAGACATACATTGTTTATTCATATAGAGTGTATGTTGGAGAATAGGGGAACCTGGTGTCCCTGTCCTAAGGGTGAACATTTGGCGAAAACAACTTATTATCTACGAGCTTGTCGATCGGCCATTTTTGGGGCAAAGAGATTTGGTGTAGAGGGAGAAAAAAAAGCACTCCCTGGGAGTCCTTGCCGATGCGCGTGCCGAGTTTGAAGTCGGTCGGTCCCATATCTATGCACATGACCATATATGGGCATCAGTGGTGTAAAGTACATTTACTCAAGTACTGTACTTAAGTACAATTTTTAGGTACTTTTACATTTACTGGAGTATTTCAAATTTTCAGTGCTTTTACTTCTACTCCACTACACCTCAGAGGAAAATATTGTACTTTTACTCCACTACAACTATTTGAAAACTTTAGTTACTTTGTAGATTTTGATTATTATTTCAAAACATACATTAACCACTTTAGCCCTATTTTATACATAGGCCATTTGAAAATAGCCGATCTACAAGCTCACAATGCGTCGCGATGCAACACATTGTGAGCTTGTAGATCTGCTATTTTCAAATTAGTTTTATACAATTTAGTGGAAGTACATAGTACATTTTGATACCAATACTTGTGTACTTTTACTCAAGTCAATTTTGAATTCCGGACTTCTACTTGTAATTTCTACATTGCAGTATTGATACTTTTACTTAAGTACGAAATGTTAGTACTTTTTCCACCCCTGATGGGCATAGTGGTCGGATCTGTGGCTGTGGACAACCGGATCTCCATAAGTGGCCATACTGGGTTTGTTTATGGTTAAGTCTGAGTCATAGTGACATGCCTATATATGGGCGTATTGCCGGCCCTCCCAGTAGCCAATTTCAATGTAATATATACTGTATTAGTTGGAATTCGCCGCGCAGTTTGAAATGGTAATCCCACTGGGATTTCCCAACTATGTGGGGACGGAGTTGGCCGACAACATGGTAATTGCTGCTGGCTGCCAGGCCTCGCAATTACACAGTCATTGTTGAAGGTCGGCGTTTTCCACACTGTGTTGTGGTTCCTTTGTTATCCGAATAAACTCCATTGCTTCTCAGCCGTGAAGTCTCCCAAACCGCCCGCAGCAACGGGCCAGGCCACGTTCACTCCATGTTTCACAATGGTGAGCTTCTTCCAGGGCTGCAACTATTGATCATTTTCTTAGCCATTATCCTATCGATCACTTATTTGATTAATCGAATAAGTGAATGTCAACTCTTTACAATTTTTAAAAAACATTTTAGTCATTTTTATAAACTTTAAGCTTATAAGTATAGGCCTAAAATAGAAACTGAATGTTTTATTAAATTATAATTTAATATACAAATTAAATTGTATATACAAATATCGATTATGGAATGTTTTTATAGTCGATGTAATTGATTAGTTCGATTAACACCCCAAGCTTCTTCAACAATAAAGTTCTGTCAAAGCGTCTCAACGCGTGGTGGTGGCACTCGGTTATTATCTGTCGTATAATCCCTTGGGCTGATAGAGAAGGTGACCAGGGGGATACAGCAGCTAAGAGGTAGTATCACCCTCTCGGCTTTACATGCCGAGAGGCTGGGTGTTTGACGTGTTTGTGGCAGCATTTCCTAACTCTTATCTTGTTTGCATTCTTCACCTATTTCCTCAGTGTTATCAGCGTTACACTGATGGAACAGAGTAGGGCGCGACGCAACGCACACGCGCGCGCACACGTGTGAAAGATGTGTGAAATCAGTGTGACATTAGTGTCAGTGTGTGTGTGTGAATGGGCCTGTTTGTTTTGTTTTGTGTGTGTCTGTCTGTATACTGTATGTATGTGTCTGTAAGTGAAGACTGAAGGTTTCATTAGTCCCATCCCATAATATACAGGAGACGTTAGAACAGTGGTTCTCAAACTGTTCTCATGTCAAGGACCACCAAATTGACACTTATTAGCCCTGCAGACCCCCATTTGTAAAGATATGCCAGGGACCCCCATAAGAGAAGATTTATACGGCTCTAGCAGCGATTCTCACGCATTTCAATTTCAAGGACCCCCAGTTTGACATGCATTAGGGCTAAGGACCCCCATTTAATGGCATTTCTAGCTCTGGGACAATGTCAATTTATTTAACTCTGAGAGTGTACAAATGGAACCAAATAGACCCGTTAGGGTCCATTTGGTTCCATTTGTACGATCTCAGAGTCACAGACCCATAAGGGTCCATTTGGTTCCTAACTATCCATCATTTAGCTGGGGACCCCCTGGAACTCCCTCAAGGACCCCTGGGGGTCCCCGGACTCCACTTTGAGAACCAATGCGTTGGGAAGACTCTGGTTCCTCTGCATTGTAACGACATGTAGCAACACTGATTGTGCATGTCAGTGCAGCTGGCTGTAAATGTATAGGATAATGATAGTGCAGGATCATGAGTCAGTGGCGTGTGTGTGTGGGTGTGTGTGTGTGTGTGTGTGTGTGTGAGAGAGACACTGTTCTGGTTAACTTCCTCTCTGAGCACACAAAGCAGACACTGACTCTGGAGGAATGTCCGTGACTGAATGAATTGTCAACCGCTTCAATGACAAGTTTCTTTGAGTCTTTATGTACAGTATTTATACATCTTGAACTGTGTTTGAATCCAGAACATAGATAAGCCGTGTATTGGCTTAATTTTGGAGTGTTTTTCTTTCTTCTGCTTGCCCTGAAGAAGGCCTAGGTGAGGCTGAAACATGTAGGCTTGATTTGAACCTGTTCAATGATGAACTAGCCTTAAAGCTTGCCTTTAGTTTATCATCATCTTCTTTTTGTTATCACAATATTGTGTTGAGATAGAGAGTTGGGCTGATCTGTGCTTTGTGTGGCTTTGTTTTCTTGGCCCAGAGAAAGAGATTGGGGACGTGGTAACGTGTGTGTGTGTGTGTGTGTGTGTGTGTGTGTGTGTGTGTGTGTGTGTGTGTGTGTGTGTGTGTGTGTGTGTGTGTGTGTGTGTGTGTGTGTGTGTGTGTGTGTGTGTGTGTGTGTGTGTGTGTGTGTGTGTGTGTGTGTGTGTGTGTGTGTGCGTGCGCGCGTGTGTGTGTGCGCGTGTGTGTGTTTGTTGGAAGGGTGACGACAGGTCATATGTTGACCCCTGTGAGGCCCCTTGGTATAATTAGTGATCTGGGCAGAGCTGCCCACCACCCAGCATGCTTTTGTGTGAGTGTGTGTGTGTGTGTGTGTGTGTGTGTGTGTGTGTACGCACGCATGTGTGTGTTTGTGCTAGCTGTCTGCCAGCCTATTTCCTCTCATAACCCTGTTAGACTGCAGGCCTTTTCCTCAGACGACCCCTCTCATTAGTTCTGTACACACACACACAGACTCACACGTTTGTATTACTACGCTAGAGAGGGCATTGACATTTTAGGACGTCAATTTTGTAAATGCCATTTTTACCCTATAACCATGAAGCCGAAAATGTCTCGATCTACAAACTCGCAGCATCACACGTTGTGTGAGCTTGAAGATTTTCCATGCTCGACAACTAAGTACAGTAAATCAGGCATAACTCTAATCATAACCCTTAACCCATTAAGACCTGAGGCCGATTCTACAAAATGTCTTCTAAATCCTAACAGTTTTTTTGAAAAAACGTAAGTTTCTATGTCAATGGTTTTGAAACGTTTTCATGTCAAGGACTCCCAAAATATTTATGTATTTGGCTGCGGACCCCCATCTCAAAATGTTTTGTTCCAGGGACCCCCAGAAGCAAAGATATGAGTTAAAAATGTTCCCTTAAAAATATATAAAAATATA
>NC_139961.1:20878808-20903808 GCF_963454915.1 Gymnoscopelus microlampas | reverse complement strand
AAAAAAGATGCTAAAATTTGAATCCTTTTTTAGGATTCAAATTTCAAAAAGCATCAAAAGTAGCAGATCTGTAAGCTACTTGAGCTTACAGATCTGCTACTTCTGATGTTTTTTTGTGACGCTGTTGTATGATCAAGTACGGGGTTAATGTACGGAAAAAACGCAAAAGTTAAAATATGGAGATGTGGTGTCTTCCTGGGACCCAAATTACAAAAAAAATTAAAGTATCTTAATTTGTTATTTTTTGTTTCAGAAAATGCATTGACATTTGTTCAACTTTTTTTTAAATACTTATACTAGAACCAGAAAATTTGACCATATCACCCCTGTTCTGGCCTCACTACACTGGCTACCTGTGGTTTTAAGAATTGATTTTAAAACATTATTGTTTGTTTTTAAATCACGAAACAGCCTTGCTCCAGCCTACATCTCTGACCTTTTGCCCCCTTACATCCCTTCCCGCAACCTTAGATCATCAGACCAGCTGTTGCTTGAGGAAAAAATGTCTAATATGGTCACAGAAGGGGGTAGAGCATGGCCAGTGAGGTAGACCTCACTGGCCATTTTTAAAACTCGTCTAAAGACCCACTTTTTTAGAATGGCGTTTAACTAGAGCACTTTACCCATCTGAGGACTCCATTGTATGGCCTCTATTGTGTTCTGCTTTTTTTGCTGTTGTATTTGTTAAACGAACTGTCTGTCTTGTTTTTCTGTTTTTTGTTTTGCTTTTCCCCACACTGTCTGTTGTGGGTTGTGTTGTGAAGCACTTTGTAAACTTGTTTTTAAAAAGCGCTATACAAATAAAGATTATTATTATTATATATTATTAATATTATATATATATATATATATATTTAAAATATGTCTTTTTTGGCTTTTATGCCTTTATTGATAGGAGAGTAGTCTGACAGGAAACTGGGAGAGATGTGGGGAGTGACACGCAGCAAAGGCCCGCGACACGCCGTCAGGCTACTTTGGAGCCTATAGGTGCCCATATATATATATTATGTTGGGCAGAAAATTCCAACCCGTAAAAAAACAACCCATTTGGAGTTACAGGGGTCTTCTTTTATATCTGCTACGGGGGTCTTTCTATCTCCACTACGGGGGTCTGTCTGTGAGTCTCTGCAGATACAAGTGGTCTCTGTTAAAGCTGCTGGAATGACAGACAGAATGATGGGAGTGTGTTGTTCTACTGGAATGACATCACTTCCCATCTGGGGAGGATGTGGTGTTTTACTGTGGTCTTTGTGGTCTGTGTTCACCAAAGTTTTTTTTTCTCTTCCCTGAGCACAGTACAGTATGTTTTGAATTGTTGTCAATGGGAGTGCCGCGTGTTTATATACTATGCTGAAAACGCCAGCACTGTGTGTCTAATTTGTGCTATGCTTCTGCACATCTTTCGTGTGTGTGTGTGTGTGTGTGTGTGTGAGAGAGAGAGCGAGAGAAAGAGAGAGAGGGAGAGGATTCATGATGTTTACTGTTCTGAGCAGGTGTACTTTTAACAAGTTAACAGTCTATATCTGGCACTACTGGTGTGTGTGTGTGTGTGTGTGTGTGTGTGTGTGTGTGTGTGTGTGTGTGTGTGTGTGTGTGTGCGCGCGCTTCATTACCTGTCAGACAGGTTTAATGAATCGTGACAGGGATAGGCACGCTCGCACACAGTTGAGGTACACCATAAAAAAATCACACACACCCAGGTCACTCGCACACACACACTATGCACGACGCACACGTGCACACACGCCATCATACACCTTTCCCCTCCTGTAGCTGTTTTGATCTGATGTCGAGTGACATGGTTGATGCTGTCTGAACACTGTCTGTGACCCCTGTACTAACATTATGTGTACAGTGTTACACACAGCTCCTGTCTGTCTGAAAATAGCCGATCTACAAGCTCGCAACGCCTCGCATCGCGAGGCGTTGCGAGCTTGTAGATCGGCTATTTTCACTGCATTTGTGCAACACTCTTTGTATGATGAAGCAGGGCATTCATTTTTGAAAAAGCACAAAGGTGAAATATGGAGATACATGTCGCCTCACAGCTAGAAGGTCCTGGGTTCAGTTCCCGCCGGGGACGCTGTGGGCACTGGGGGCGTGTTCATCAGTGCCCATATACCCTAGGTGGGGAGTTTGCATGTTCTCCCCGTGTCTCCTAGGGTAGGTACCCTCGTCTCTATACCGCCTCCCCCTGGTCAGTCGGGGCGCCTGATGGAGGGGAAAGGAACTGGTTGGAATAACGTGTTCCTTCCTCACGCTACGTCCAACCGGGGAAACTCCCCCCTCCTGTCAGGTGATAAGAAGCAGCTCGCTAGCTCCTCATGCACTGAAGGAAGCATGAGCTCAGCTCTGGGCTCTCCCTAGGCTGGCAGAGGGAGAGTAGCACCCAGGATTACATAGGCAATTGGCACGGGGTGAAAAAATATGGAGATACAAGATATTGCCCAACAGCGACAATAATGTACAATATAACAGACGACTACTGTCTGTTTGTCTGTCTGTCTACCTGGACACAGCATATCAGGACATGCATGTTGTGAACCAGCAGTTCTCCCACAGTTTTCTGCCGGGTCTCGTTCTCCCTTTAGCGATCAGCGATTGGGACACGGAGGGACTAATTTAGATCTCTATGCCACCATGTGAGGAGAAATTAATTGGCTGCTAATGTAGAGAAAACATAGTGTTGGATTGGGTCCACAGGACCAGAGAGAAGTATGTTTAACCTGAATACACAATCAAACTCAGAGTTAACCCATGAAGACCGGGAACGCATCTGTGTCATTTTTTTATTTCCTCGGCTATTTAAAAAAAATAGCAGATATACAAGCTCATAGCGCGGCACCGAGTGCCGCACTATGAGCTTATAGATCTGCTATTTTTGAAAAATCGAGTTTGTGCAAATCTTTGAATATATATTTTTTAGAGCGAGCATTTGTAAAATGTGTTGTTCTAGGGTCCCCCAGAAGCAAAGATTTGAGTTACAAATCTTCGCTTTAAAACATATTATATTCAACGATTTGCACAAATTTTCAAAATGTATCCAAAAATAGCAGATCTACAAGCTCATATGTCTGCTATTTTTGAATAGCCAAATAAATCTGAAGTGACACAGATGCGTTCCCGGTCTTATTAATGGAATTTCTGAAGATTTTTCCATTTAAAACAGTTCGAAAGGTCATACAGGATTCATTATTTCTTCCGAATGCGTTTTGGTGTTTACCTTATGCCCGATGGATTTAACGTGATTGGTCGGGACTGGATATGTCACACTGAATTTGAGTTTGGGGGACGCCGTTGAAAGATTTCTGTCAGCGCGTACGAGCCTTGAGAACATCATTAGCATCGCCTGGCTCTCGTCACAACCAAACCTCACATGTAGACACACACAAAGCTCCTCGGGCCCGGGTTTTTTGGTTTGGACCAGAAATATTTCACAAAATATTTCGGGTCACGGGCCACGCTCCAAATCGAGCTCTATAAGGCTAAAGCGAGGATCAGCCGGAATCGAACCGACCATCTTTGACGCCGCGTCAGTACCCTCACAACCCCCCCCCCCCACCCCCCCCCCCCCCCCGTGAGCGATAACGAGAGACAGACGGAGATCAGACACTCCGTGTGAATCCATTAAGGCATGACTGAGCAGGACCGGGCTGGTTTATGACTGTGAAATGATGCGGCAGAAAGAACAGTAGGAGAGAGAGAGGTTGAATAATTACAGAGAGAGAGAGAGAGATAGAGAGAAAGAATGGAATAGGGGAGCAGTGGCAGAAGAAGTTCTTCTTTCAGTTAAAGTAGCAATACCACAATGTAGAAATACCATGTCAAAGTATACAAGCATTGGCATAAAAATGTATTTACTTAAAGTACCAAAAGTAAAAAATACTCATTCATTATGCAGTATGTCCCATTTCACAAGTTTTCAATAGCAGATCTACAAGTTCACAACACTTTGCGGTGTGACGTGTTGTGAGCTCTTAGATCTGTTTAAAATAGGGCTTATTTGGATAATGCATGCATTGTAATAATAATCTAAATCTACACAATAGACCTCGATATTGTACTTATTTCGGTACCTGAGTAAATGTACTTAGTTAGTTTCCACTAGTGGGAAAGATGGACCGGACACAGAGAGAGAGATTTTAATGGTAATGAGAGAGAGAGAGATAGAGGAGAGAGAGAAAATGGGATGGAGAGAGAGAGAGAAATGTAGTGAGAGAGAGAGGATAAAGAGTGAATTTAAATTCTAGTGTGTCCTTTATTGCTTCCATATGCAAACAATAATAATACAGAGACCACACTGTAAAACCAAGAGGAAGACTAATGACATGATTCATTCTTCAAAATGAAGCTCTAGCGCGCACGCACACACACACACACACACACACACACACACACACACACACACACACACACACACACACACACACACACACACACACACACACACAACACACACACACACACACACACACACACACACACACACACACTGGAGAGATAAAAACAGGAGTTATTATGTGTATTGGTGTACCAGGACTATGACTGATCACTGCTGTAATGTATTATTTATGTCTTTCATATGACGACTGTTTGACTTTGAACTCTGAGCACTTTGATGATGATGTACACTTTTAAAAACCCCTATGTACTGTGTTGACCCCGGGGGGGGGGGGGGGGGGGGGGGGGTTCTGCACCGAACTGCCTCCTCTTTTTTTTTTACCCCTCTGCATCAAATCTCTTCAGTGGAAATGGCCGATCTACAAGCTCACAACGCGTCACGCTGTGATGCGTTGTGAGCTTGTAGATTGGCCATTTCGGTCGAACCTTCATGACCAGATTAGGGATTTGAGTATTCAACTGGTGAACCTTCACCAGCCAGTCGTCCGGGGACCACCAGTGGTCCTTGGGGGGGTACCTGTGCATATCTTTGAATATATATATTTTTTAAAGCGAACATGTTTTACATAAATCTTTGCTTCTGGGGGTCCCAAGAACAAAACATTTTCAGATGGGGGTCCGCGGCCTAATGTAAATCAATTTAGGGGTCCTTGGCATGAAAAAGGTTGAAAACCACTGCTCTACAGGAAGCTGTGTTCAAGTGATGGACAGACGGAGAGAGAGAGATAATATTGAACGTGATGCTTTGCCAATATTGTTCATGTTACGTTCATGCCAATAATGCTATTTGAAATGGAATTGAATGTATTCATTTCTAAATTGAATTAGAGGATAAACCCCTTGAGATGCATCGTCTCGTTTTCAAGGGAGTCCTACTGATAGAGAGAGAGAGAGGGGGGGGGGGGGGGGCAGAGAGGGAGAGAGAGACAGAAACGGATAGACTAACGGAGACAGCGAGAGAGAGACGGAGACAGCGAGAGAGAGAAAAAGAGAGACAGAAAGAGAGAGATAGAGAAGGAGAGAAGATGTGAGCATGAAGGGTGAAGGGCCAAGATAATGCGGTGACACATGTGACTGATGTGGCAGAGGGCTGGTGATTAGTCACACACACACACACACACACACACACACACACACACACAGACGCCTGCCAGTTTCTCTGTCTGTGCTCACCACTGCCCTCAGGGGATGAACGGTTACTCCCAACCCGTGGTCTATTCTCTGTGTGTGTGTGTGTGTGTGTGTGTGTGTGTGTGTGTGTGTGTGTGTGTGTGTGTGTGTGTGTGTGTGTGTGTGTGTGTGTGTGACCTCCTATAGTGTTTGAATGCCTGCATAAGTGGGTGTTGCAGAAACAATGGCGTCATTAGCTCATTAGACCCCTGTGATGGTGTGTGTGTGTGTGTGTGTGTGTGTGTGTGTGTGTTCAGCTCATTAGACCCCTGTGATTTTGGGTGTGTGCGTGCACGCATTTGCGCCTTTGTGTCTTCTGAAAAGAGTTAAGCTTTGTGTGTTTGTGTGTGTGTGGACAGAGCCATATGGGGTTCATTCGGGGTGGGGCAGACAGGAAGTGTTGTGTAAGAAGCTGTATTTAGTTCATAGATGTCTGTCTGTCTGTCTGTCGTCCTCATGCATGGAAACGGCTACTGTTTCTGCTTCTCTGGAGGTCAGTGACCCTGCATGCCTCGCTCGCAGCCAGGGTTGCAGCAGGTTCAACTCCATGTGTAGGCTCAGTGATTAGTCCCCATGCAGGGCCGGCATAAGCCTTCGTGGTGCCTGGTTGGTGCTTGGACCCGGTTCGGGCCCGTTTTGTCAGCGGGGTGGGGGTGCAGCGCGGTGTTTTACCGCTTCCTTCAGCAGCCGCTGCTTCTAAATAGGCTCTATGCACAGCAGCCATATTATGAAGACATTCACAGGTGTTACCAATGATTCTAATGAAGGCTCTCTTCCATTCTGGTCAAACAGAGTCAGGGTGCTGATGTTGTGCATGTTGGCTCACTGGAAACACTCTGCTACACCAGTGGGTCTACAGTTGGGATCATGGGCTTCCAAATGGCCCCTTACAGGTGTGTAACTCTGAGAGTGTACAAATGGAACCAAATGGACCCGGTTCCATTTGTACACTTTCAGAGTTATGGGGGTCGTGGAAACCACTGTGCTACACAAATGGAACAACAGAGCCTTCATTAGTATCATTGGTAACACCTGTGAAGGAAGTGATAATATGGCTGCTGTGCATAGAGTTGGTGCCCTTAGCATCAGCACCTAAAACATTTCCGTTAAGCCGGGGCTGACCCCATGGCACGAGCACTGCCAGGGGTTGCAAGTTTAAATTCCCCGTGTGGCTCAATGGTTAAACTATGTGTAGGTACAGTGGTTGGAGCATTGTTCCATGGGAGTGAGCTAGAGATGCACCGATACAGGTTTTTTCAATTCCGATTCGATCCGATATATCAATTAGGATATTTTTCGATATCCGATATATATGCCGATATCCGAGTAAAACTTTAAATGCAAAAAAAAATGCATTACCTTTCAATTAAAGACATTTATTACTGAATATTTTAAAATACAATAACAGTAGAAAAAAAAAAAGAAAAAAAAGTTTGCTGGATCGTTTTATCTAATAGTAATTTGCTAAAACGTTTGGTTATGGTCTTACAATTGCGTGATGTATTATATATATTTATAAACCAGAGCCTTTTTTTAAAAACTTTTTTATTTTATTTTTTTTAAACTTTTTTTTATCGGAACGTGTATCGGTTATGTCATGTCCGATATCCGATACGTGAAATAAGTCATATCGGTAGCCGATACCGATACGGTATCGGTATCGGTGCAACTCTAGAGTGAGCCCAGCCCAGCTGCTGTCATGCTGAGTGTAATGTCACACAGCCACATTATTTGGCACCGCACACAGCATGCATAACAATGCGCTGACAAATGTGACGTGACATACAGTACCTGCAGTGGTGCAACAAGTACTCTGTGAGAGTAGCAGAATACTCTGTTACAAGTAAACATGCTGTATTAAACCGTTTCATTGTTAAAATTAGAACATTATTGGCATCAAAATGTACTTAAAGTACGAAAAGTCAAAATACTCAAATTTTATGAAATGTGTCTTTCTGAAAATATTACATCTTCAAGCTTGTAGATCAGCTATTTTCAAATTACTTAAGTATTTCAATTACCTTAATAAAATAGGGCTTAATTGGTTGATGTATGTTTTGTAGTAATAATCAAAATCTGCAAAGTAACTGTTTGACTTATTTGTCTGTAAGCTGTCAAATAATTGTAGTGGAATATAAAAATAGTACAGTATTTGTACTTTGTATTTGAGACGTAGTGGAGTAGAAGTATAAAGTATTGAAACAATTGAAAAACTCAAGTAAAGTAAAAGCAACCTCAGAATCGTACTTGTAAATGTACTCAGTTACTTTCCACCACGGCCTCCAACTCATGCTGAGTGTATGTCACACAGTCACATTATTTGGCAGCATGCAGGGCCAGACCCGTGATTGGCTCTCACCGGAGGCAATAACGACAATACACTGACAATACTGTGACAATATGACATAGCTGTCATTGAACCCATGACATCACAGGGACAACACCTTGCCAACACGAACCCTAGCAGGGCTCGGTTCAACGAACGTTGCTTGTCGGTTGAAAGAAGGGGCGTTGAAATAATTACCTTGGCATTGTCACTCAAATTTTTTTAGTCATGGCTGTATGTCATTGAGCGTTTAATTTTACGTGCCTGAAGTACCGGACGGGTGGGGTTTACTGAAACTCTGTTTTCACGTAGTGTCACGCAGTGACCCCAGTTGCATAGTTTGACGTGGTTTTGTCATATTATGAGCTTGTCTATCTGCTATTTAAGACATGCAACACCAGTGTGCAACTAAGTATAAATCACGCTTTAAGTGGTAAAAAAAAATTGGGTGGAGAAACATATGGCAAACAAATGAAATAAAACACAGAACTATTGAATTTCGTAACTGTTTGACAAGCCTGTATGTTACAGAGTTGCATTGTAACTCTATCCAGAATATAAAACTGTTATTTCACAAGCTGCTGCCAATTATGTAAGTACTGTAAGGCATGGCAATGAGCGCTACTACAAGGGATAGTGTCGTGTCGAACAACGTTATAAAAGCATGGTGTCGACAGAGAGGATTGACTAGAACATGCTTAGCACATACTGTAGAAGCCATCATAATAAATAGCCCCTTTGACAAGCAAGCCTGGTTCAAATAGCATATGGTGGAAACAACGCTGTGCGCTTGGTTTATCTCTCACTGGAGTGCCAGGCGGGTGGGGCTTTTCCAACACTGGACAGAAAGTCACAGGAACATCAGTGGTCGACCAAAGTACTCCCCAGTACTTGAGTCAAAAGTAGAAATACTCCTGGTGTTTCTGCATTTTGAGCTGGTAGGTCTGACATCTTCTCAATCTTTGAAAAGTTTGAAATGTTGTGAAGTTGTCAGAATTTCTTCAATAAAAAAAAAGAAATCATTTATATAAAATAAAATAAAAATCAAATTGCTCAAATTAGGGACACCAGGTGGTTAATTAGAGGCACGTGGGGCCTGTTTTGTTTGAAATGGTGTTGATGTGCGTTCTCTCTGACCCATGTACACCATCAATGCTTACAAGTTGATCTCATAATTAAAGTTCTACGTCACTCGTTCAAGAGCATCTACTGCACAGCAGCGGTTCTCAAACTTTTCCAAGTCTAGGACCCCCAAATTGATATGTACGGTATTTGGCCGCAGTCCCCCATCTGAAAAGGTTTTGTACCAGGGACACCCAGAAGAGAAGATTTGTATTGAAAAAAGAAATATATTCAAAATGTTCCAAACATTTTCAACATTTTTCAAAAATATAAGATGTACAGTACAAGCTCGCAGGGTGGCACGAAGTGACGTGCTGTAAGCTTATAGATCTGCTATTTTTGCTGGGGACCTTCTGGAACCCCCCCAAGGACCCTATTTTGAGAGACACTCAACTACAGTATATGAAATGCCTGGAATGTACTGCAAAAATGACGGCACCATGCTGTTATGCACATCTTTTTTTCTATGGAAATAACAATACGATGGGAACCATGCACGAAAATGAATTTCACACACTTTTTTATTTATTTAAACCTGTGACCTGTGACCAATAAAGCTGATTCTGAGCTTCATCATATAACCCATTGGTTCTCAAAGTGGGGTCCGGGGACCCCCAGGGGTCCTTGAGGGAGTTCCAGGGGGTGCCCAGCTAAATGATAGATAGTTAGGACCCTTAACGGGTCCATTTGGTTACATTTGTACACTCTCAGAGTTAAATTAACATTCATTTTACAATATAAATTAGGTTTCCAGAGATAGAAATGCCATTAAATGGGGGTCCGTACTCCGTAGCCTAATGCATGTCAAACTGGGGGTCCTTGAAATTAAAATGGTTGAAAATCACTCTTAGAGCCGTAAAAATCTTCTTGTATGGGGGTCCTTGCCATATCTTTCAAATGGTGGTCCGCGGGCTAATAAGTGTCTATTTGGGGGTCCTTGACATGAAAAGGTTTGAGAACCACTGCTATAACCAGTGCAACTGAGTGATGTACTTAATACTTGGTCCCATACAGCGTTTATTTACATTGTTACCATACCTCGAAGCCAGAACCAGTTTGAATGGCTCCCTAGCTGTTACATAACCCTGTGTAAACTGGAGGATTCTTGGCATGACTCAGTCAGGACATCATCTGGCTTTTGTTTTGTTTTTACTGCTGAGAGCCAGTTACAGTATGTGACCAGCTCGAGGGGATAGCACTCATCTACTGTTAGTAGGCTATATATGCTATCTTTAGCATTGGCTTGTCATGCAAGGTCCTCTTATAGGCCCCGGGATCGTTAAATGGAATTAGCGGCAGCCGTGCGCCATTCAAATGCTACGCTGCACTGTAAAATGTATCATTTATTCAACCTCAACTACACAGTATGCATGTACAGTATACTGTATGTCCTTATGTCCTGAGTCATCCATTTGGGGAAAACAATTATAAACAATGTTGATTCTCAGCGCTACATAACAATAAATTAGCTGAGGATTTCATATGTTTAAATCATTTATTGTAATTTTAGAGACACAGAGAGGGAGAGAGAGATAAAAGAAAAAGCAACAATAGCGTAACCGTAAAAACAGTCAAACTATCACAGCAATAATAACATAAGTAGCAGCAACAGTAGTGGTAAGAGCTACAGTATGGCAGCAATAACGATAATATTAGTAGGTACAAGAGCAGTATAATATAATAACAAAAAAAGTAGTACATAGAGTAGTAGAATATCATATATAATGATATAATGGCACCTATTATGCACGTCATATTATAATGTCAAGTCATCAAAGATCAACTGACATTCACCCCGAGTTAAAAATAGGATCTTCATCCTCACAGAACAAGCCCGACAGAGTGATCGGGCGGGGTCACCGTGGGCGTGGCTCATCCCTACCAACATCACGGGTCATTGTGTGTGTGTGTGTGTGTGTGTGTGTGTGTGTGTGTGTGTGTGTGTGTGTGTGTGTGTGTGTGTGTGTGTGTGTGTGTGTGTGTGTGTGTGTGTGTGTGTGTGTGTGTGTGTTGTGGCAGCCAGTCAGTGGGCAAGTTAGGCGCAGAGCAGTGTTGCCAAGTCTGCTTATTATAAGCGACTCTGGGCATGTTTTCCTTTAGTCGCTTGTAAATATTGGTGGTTGCGTTTTTTTTGGGGTCTTGTTTGTGTAGTTGCTTATTTGGGCTTGCTTCCCTAATGTTGTTTAAACCAGCGGTTCTCAAACATTTTCATGTCAAGGACCCCCGAAATGTGTGGCTGTGTGTGTGGCCTAGTCCAGTGGTTCTCAAAGTGGGGTCGGAACCCCCTTTTGGGGGGTTCCAGGGGGTCCCCACCCAGCAAAAGCATCACAATCATTTTAACCACTTTATCCATTTCTGTTTGGCTATACATCTGCTATTGTTTTAACATTTTAGAAAAATTGTTTTGAACATACTGTAAATCTTCTCTTCTGGGGGTCCCTGGCACCATTGTTGCTTTTTTTATGTCTTGTTTTCGTAGACCTGACCACTTGTTTCTGCCGCAAAAATGTGGCAACGCCGGTTGGGCACAGAGCCAGGTCAGAGGATAAATGACATGACAGACACCCTCACCAGAGGGCATGAGCCCAGCTGGCACCTCACAGCTAAATTAGCACCAGACACACCAGTTTAATCCCTCTTCGCTGTGTGTGTGTGTGTGTGTGTGTGCGTGCGTGCGTGCGTGCGTGCGTGTGTGTGTGTGTGTCCTAGCCAGTTTGGCAGGTTAACCACACAACATTAGAAAGTCTTACTAGGAGAAGGTCTCCCTTTTTTTTTTACTTCAGTAAAAAGTAACCAAATACTTACAGTTTACAAGTAAAAAGCCTGTATTTAAAATACTTACTTTATCATCAAGACATACCAAAGTAAAAGTGCTCATTATGAATGGCCTATTGCAAAAAACAAATCCTTTTCAAAATGTCTTAAAACATGTTCTAATGGTGTTGTCTTCTCTCTCTTTCTCCCTCTCTCCATGTTCACCTGCTCTCATCTAAACTGCTTGGTCCTCATCACAGGTAAGCACAACAAAAGGAAAAATCATAACATGTTATTGTATGTGTGTTATGGACTGAGACACTGAGTTTGTCTCAACATAATGGCATGGCAGGCAACGTCCCATTTAGAGGTCCTCTAAGAAACCCACTGTTCTAGTAAAACGGTGAAAGTGGCTCGTGAAATTATAGGATTAACCAGGCTGTGTGGCTTATTCTCCCACGGCTGGTTGGCACAGGCGGGCATTGTGAAGCAGCACAGCGGGCATGCCTCTCCACACACCACACACACACACACACACACACACACACACACACACACACACACACACACACACACACACACGCCCTTTGCTTTCACGCTCTGTGCTAGCCGTGGCACACTCCAGCGCCGTGGTCTGTATTGTGCTGCATGTTGTAACAAAACCACACTCACACACGTGTGTGTGTGTGTGTGTGTGTCTGTGTGTATGTGTGTGTGGACCGTGGCTTTGTTAGACGACTTGGCTGTCCGCCAACTTCTCGTTATTGTCAGTCCCTCTTATACAGTTACGCTTTCTTCCCTTATCTCTAGCTCTTTCTGTGTATCTCTCCCTCTCTCTCTCTCTCTCTCTTTGATGGTGTCATACACTCGTCCTCTCTGTACCACGGTCTCTTTGAGACACAATGACTCACCCTCCCTCTCTCTCTCCATCCCCACTTATCTCATCTCTCTCTCTCTCTCTCTCTCTCTCTACCACTATATCTCTTTGATATACTGTACGTTCTCCGTTACATCCTATCTCTCCATCTGTCTTTCTACTGTATATACACATACAGTATGGTATCTCTCTATTGCCTCCCCCCACCTGCATTACTTCTGCTTTTGTTCTATTATTCCGTATTATTGTGTATAAAACTGATCTCCATTCAGTTCCTTTGTATCCTGAATGATACTCTAGTCTAGTGATTCCTAACCTCTTTGATTTCAAGGATGCCCAGTTTGCTATCATGGCTGTCGGGCGTGAAACCACGTTTCTCCATATTTCAACCTTTTTGTGTTTTGTCTTGCTGTAAATGTATCCCCTACTTCGTCATATGACAATGCCGATCCATCTGCAGGCTCACAGATTAGCTTTTGAGCTTGTACTGTATGTGAGCTTTTATATCTGCTATTTTTCAACACAACGGGTGCCAGCGTTTCATTAAAACAGATTACTTTGAGTGCCAGAGATCTCACCGTTTGTAACGGATCGATGGTCCTGGCTAACGCCTGGAACAAAAACATCTCTCACGCGAGTCGCCATTACGGAGTAATCGCACATCAAAAATGTACGCGTTTTCCCCACTGTAAAACGTTAAGGAGATACGGAGGTTTTTATCAAGGAGATTTGAATGGGTTAACTCTGACAGGGTACAAATGTAACACGTTGTACTCTCTCAAAGATACACATGTATAATTAACACTGAAGGAATGTGTTTTTGTAGTGAGTTATGCGTGTTGCTTGCACCATGTGTGTATATGTACAGGTCATTATAGCTGTCTGTCCCGCCTGACTGACGAGCGATTTCAAAACAATGCCGGTTCGAGACATTCTCGGTGTGTGTTTTACAAGCGGTGTGTGTCTCATTTAACAAAGAGCCATCCGACCTGCCTGTCTATCTCGGGCGGCGACCGCAGGCTGGAAAGATAAACCCTGACATTAGGCTCGTTGTTAAAGGCATTTCCTAAAACACCAGGGCATGCATTTTTAGAGGTGCCATTAGCCTCCGTGCTGTGTGGGGGGGTGTGTGGGTGTGTGTGTGTATGTGTGTGTGTGTGTGTGTGTGTGTGTGTGTGTGGAAACATTACAGGCTCACACACACACTTACTGTAGACAGGTGATTTCAGGGCAGGTCGGCCTGACGGAGCTTAAATCAATTTGGTCTCAGCTTGTTTCTGTTTAGGACAGGCTCAAAAATGAGTGTCTGTATACCATGCCAACTCTCCACTCCTCTCATGTCCTCTCCTCATTTACCCTCAGCTGCGTGCGTGCGTGCGTGCGTGCGTGCGTGCGTGCGTGCGTGCGTGCGTGCGTGCGTGCGTGCGTGCGTGCGTGCGTGCGTGCGTGTGTGTGTGTGTGTGTGTTTGCTTGCTGTGTTGTAACTGTTCTCCAGACAGTAACTAGCTTAACAGGCTTAAAGGGGAAATCCACCCATTTTCAATATTTAACTATGTCATTAATATAGCATAAAGGAGTTGTGTGGAAATAAGAAAAAAGTTCCCCCCTTTCTGTGTTGCCTTGAACTGGAGGATTGATTGTGGGTTTAACATTGCAAATTACAACGTGATGACTCATCATGTTGTAATTTGCAATGTTAAACCCACAATCAATCCTCCAGTTCAAGGCAACACAGAAAGGGGGGAACTTTTTTCTTATTTCCACACAACTCCTTTATGCTATATTAATGACATAGTTAAATATTGAAAATGGGTGGATTTCCCCTTTAAGTCTTGCTGTTATTTTCCCCTCTGTGCATCAATAGGAGCCCTCAAATGTCCTCTCTCTCTCTCTCTCTCTCTCTCTCTCTCTCTCTCTCTCTCCCCCTCCATCTCTAATTCCCTCTTTCTGTCTCTAATTCCCTCTTTCTGTCCGTTTCTCTACAATCAAAATCTGTTCGCTCATTTTCTTTTCAAACAAATTGTAATCCCATGGACTTCATTGGCATGGAAATACATCAGTGCATAATTGTGCAGAAAACAAATGACACAATAAATAACGGTAAGAGTGAAAGCAACAGTAATATATATGCATGATCAGTCGATCCACTACGACACGTAATCAATATCTAAGGTTACGTCTCGTCTTGTAGCGGTGACAGAACGAGACATAAATATACCGAAGCTAACATACACAAACACGCTTCATAGGAGGTATTTCTGTGGGCATGTTTTATATGTGGGACATAGATTTACGTAATTTGAGTAAAAAAAAGCTTCTCTAATGCAGTGGTTCACAAAGTGGGGTCCTTGGAGGGGTGGGGGTTCCTCCGATTCCAGATCTAGACCCTATCCAGGGTCCGGATCAGTGTTGATTTTGTCGACTAAAACTATGACGAAAAATGTTAGTCGACTAAGTATTTTTTCACTGTCGAGAACTAAATAAAAACTAAATAAAAACTAAGCTATGAAGGCTAAAACTAGACTAAATACATTGACAATTCTGTCAACAAATGAAATCTATACTAAAATGTTAGTGAGGGACGAGTGGAGAAGAGATCCAGTAGAACTAAAAGACAAGTCATTTTATGTTTGGTTGCGCTCTGGTGTTGCACTCTGAAAATAGCAGCATTTTCAGCATTCAGCCAAGTTTAAAATCAGGAAAATACGTTTTAGTTGACCAAATCAACTGTAGATTTAGTCGACTATAATCTTATGATGTTTAGTCGACTAAAACTAGACAAAAACTAAAACATTTCACATGACTAAAATATGACTAAAACTAAATGGAATTTTATTCAAAAGACTATAACTAAAACTAAATCAAAATTTGTTGTCAAAATCAACACTGGTCCGGATCCGGAATCTGGGATGTGCTGAATGAAGCCAGTCTATCTTCTGTTTGGTAGCCTACTCTGTCCCCTCTGTCTATGTCCCTTGTCCCCATGCGTTCCTGTTTCGTCTCTTGTCCCAGATAAGACCAGTTAAAGTAGGTCCGTGTCTCTGTCCCTCTCGTCCTTTGTTCTCTCCCCCACACACACACACTCACAGCTGTAGCTAGTGTGTGTAGTTTGGACGTGGTTGAAAGGCATTGTGGGGGTGTTGTGGCGATGACAGACGGGGGACATTAATCGACGGACACCACCGTCAACATAACACACATGTCACCCTGCTATTGATGTGTGATTGCACGCATGTGCGTGTTTGTATAAATTATGTAACTCTCTGTATATTTGTGTGTGTGTGTGTATGTGTGTGTGTGTGTGTGTGTGTGTGTGTGTGCATAGCTGTCGATGCCACCATTGTTTATAGGCTAAATGTTGGAAAATATGCAAGTTGAGGAGTCGTAAATGTTGCTAAATCATAATGCGATGCAGCACCATGCAGTGAGCTGTTCTTATTCTGCTGACTAGATCTATCTGGCTCATCAATAACGTAGTCAGACCAAGGTTTTTTTAGTTTCTCTTTCAAACGTCATTGATTATTCCCGTGCTGTTACTGCTACTGTCAGTGAATGAAAGAGACAGAGTGTGCTCTGATGGTGCAGTGGGTTAAAGTACCTGCCCACCACCCCCGCTGAGTCTGGGGGTTCGAATCCGCCGCGATGCATCCGGCTTTTTTCGAGCGTCTATGTCAGTGGTTCTCAACCAGTGGTCCGGGGACCACCATGTGGTTCTTGGGGGCGGTTCCAGGTGGTCCCCAGCTAAATGATGGAGAGTTGGTAACCAAATGGACCCTTATAGATCTTTAACGCTTGAGAGTGTAAAATGAAACCAAATGGACCCTTACGGGTCCATTTGGTTTCATTTTACGCTCTCAAGAGTTAAATTATTGTTAGACATCTGCATTACTTAACTAAATAATTGTTATTTTGAACAACGTTTGCCTGTTATCTCTCCTATGGTACCAACATCAATACAGCATGGAATTGTGGACAAAATCCTATCCAACGCTAAAAAGAATTCTACGTTCAGGGTCTGAGAGTCTAAATCTCATCAAACGGTGGTCCGTGGCTCAAATGCCGAACAAATAATGGACCTTGATATGAAAAGGGTTGAAAACCACTGGTCTATATGAACACAATTGTAAAATGTACAGCATTTTGTCAGGAGGTTGAATATTATGTCGTAACACTGGGTCTTTCTGGGCCCCGCATTAGAATGCCACAATGTGTGGTTTTTGGATCGAACGTTTTTCAGAGAAATTGATGATCATTGTAGAATTCTGTGCCTCCAGAGGTCGCTGTGTCTAACCAGAGTATAGACTTAAGTCTTCTCATTAATTAAATTAATCACACATTAACGTTTTGTTATTACAGGCCAGACTAATGTTGTACAAAAAACTGTGGATGAACTTGGAACACATTCGGCCCAAAACAGATACATTTTACATGACATCATAATAAATCATGTTAACGGAATAACTGTGACCAAGTGTGGTCACAGTTTAGCGCTTGAGCTTTGAAGCTCTTGTTTTTTTGTCCGCTATCCAGGGATGAATCTGTAATTAGAATTATAGGGGTTTTTGTAATCGTAATTATTGATCATATGATGATGAGAGTCCAGCTATCGCACAAACACATAACCGCAGAGGCATTTGCGTTGTCTTCGTCTTCGTTTGTTTGTGTCAACATGCTTTCTTTGATATACAAGCAGGTGTAATTAAAGGCAGGTGTGTGTTCGTTGGCGCACGTAATCAAAGGGCAGCTGTTGATAATTAAGCGACCGTTGTCTGTATTGAATTCATACTGGCCCTAATACCAAACAGGCTCGACGCATTCAGTGCCATGCCTGACTTTTTCCTCCCACGCTCGCAAAAACGCAGTCCTTGTGTCTTCAAATATGCAGCGTGTTTGATCTATTTTGCCGTTTTATCTTGTGTTTGTGTCCTTTACTTCTCCTTAAAGCGCTTTGGGACTGAACGGTTTGCTGGAAAAAAACAAAACAAAACACACTCCGGCGTTCTTAAAAAAAGAACCTATTTTGAGTTGTTTTTGAACAGTCGTCCTTGTTATCTTCTTCGCCTTCGTCTCTCTAGACGTATTGTGTCTGGGTCATGGTCTGTGTGTGTGTGTTTTTTTTAAGTGGAATGGCTGACTCACCGCCGCTTCAGACATGCTTCGACCAGGAAAAAGAAGAACTCTTGTTGGGAAGCTGGGAAGTCGCCTGCCTGGTGGTGAGAGACGTTGCTCTAGTTAAGTGTGAGGTTGCCCTCGAGGTGAGAGGGAGGGGGGAGTCGCTTTCTGGAAGTGTGAGGTTGCCCTGGAGGTTAGGAGGAACAGGCTCTGCGAGTGGGAGTTTTGTCAGCTCGGATCCTGACCTGTCTAGGAACTGTCTGAAAGCCTGGTTAGTTTTTTCTAATTCAATTATTATTATTTTTTTGTTTTTAGACCAGATTTGCTAGTTGTATTTGTTTTTATTTTTTTGAAACTGCTTATTTTTAGTTGGTTAGTATTTGTTTTAGAAAAATGTATACTTACATTTTTCAGGTGCAGGATTCAAAAGGGTCAGAATAAGTCAGGATCTGCTCGTAATCACGAATCAAGCTTGAATGTGCAAAAAGTTACGCATGTCTGCCAGTGAGTCATCATCCTCGTTTTAAGCACCGACACAAACCCAAGCTGTTTCACATGGAATTTAACAACGTTATCTTAGCTCCTATAATTAAACCACGCTGGTGCTAAGACAGCTAAAACCCGTGCAACACTTCTTAAACACTTCTCTCCTGACATATTTTTTTTGTTCAGACATGGGGACCAGATAACGGCTTATAGAAATAGCGTGCCGTGCGGTTCAGAAAGCCACACTTCTTTTTTACGGCGTGTGACACCCCATAGCATGGTGAAAGTGCATTCTTCTGTGGGTATTATGTTCTTTCCTCCTAGCTGTTCATTAACAGCAGCTTGTGTTTAGCAGGCATACAGCAGAAAGTGTGCAGGTTTGAGCCAGATGTCACACAGGAGATGCTGTAGCAGAAAATAGCAAAGCAGCAGCGGTGCATCGTGGGTGAAAACCCTGCACGTCCAAAACCGTTCCTTTTTATTATTTTTAGCATTTTAAAATAGTGAAAATAGCCGATCTACAAGCTCACAGCGCCTTGCATCGCAGAAGTGCTATTTTGTGTGACACTCTTGTATGACGAAGGAAGGCATTCATTTACGAAAAAACATACACAGTTGAAACAAAGAGATACAAGGTTTCTGCCCGACAGCAGCGCATAAAAAAGTGCTTCCCTTTGAAGTTTTACTCCACTACTATCTCTCTCCCTCTCTCCCTCTCTCGTTCCTTTTTTCATCCCTCTTTTCCCCAGCACTCCCTTGGTTTTGCACACCGTTTTGTTTGGCGCAGACCGAAGGGACGGGGCGGAGAGAGGGATGGAGTGATTCATGGGGGAAGAGAGTGAGAGAGAGAGAGGAAGGAGAGGTGTAAATGGAGAACGAGAGTGTGTGTTTGCTGTGGTTTTGTCTGACTCTGTTCCGTGCAGGTTGTCATCGCTTGAACCTCATTGAATATGAATGCTTTCCTGGTGTTTCTGCAGCCACCACCTGATTCAATACTGTATTGATTCTTCGGATGCTGATTCAAATCTTTTTCCCTTTTTTTTAACGACTAAATCTATTGGTATTACAGTGGAAGAGGCACTTCACTCTCTCTGCGCCTGTCAATTCAATTCAACTCAAAGGGATATTATTGGCATGGGAAAACATACGTTTACATTGACAAAACAATGTATGTATGTGTGCAATTAAATGGGAAAAAAGATATGTGTAAACAATTTAGCCAAGACCATAAGAATTGTGCATTTGCTGTCAGAAATAGTTTACATCCACATAGGAAAGGTTAGCTTGGGATAAACGTTTAAAACAGATGACAGCAGTATCTCTCCCTCTCTCTCTCTATCTCGGTCATTCCCTCTTTCTATGTCTTTCTCTCATCAAATGTCATTCTCTCATTTTCTTTTCAAGCAAATTGTAAACCAATGGACCACCTCAATATTATATTGATTCTTAGGAAGACAATTCTAATCTTTTTTACCCAGCAATACATTGGTATTCCATTGGAAACGGCACTTTACTATCTTTGCCCCCGTCTCTGTCAATTCAATTCCATTGAGCTGTTACATTGCAACTTAGAGAAAACTATCGTATAAAACCATAGGAATTGTGTATTTTCTGTCAGCAATAGGGTCAGAAATCTATCTCTCTCTCTCTCTCTCTCTCGCTCTCTCTCTCTCTCTCTCTCTCTCTCTCTCTCTCTCTCTCTCTCTGTGTTGTGTAGTTTGACACAGAGCAGACACAGTTGTGGTCTGTGGCATGGGTGGGTTATCTGTGTCCCAGACTGATGAAGGGGACACCCTGGAAAACAAACACACACACACATTATTGCTGATATGACTGGATGAGAGTGCATGTGTGCGCGTACGCACACGCATCTATGTGCGTGCTCGTTCACATTCATGTTGACTGAATATATTTACATGTACACAGTAAAAGCCCTTGCAAGCACTGTGCTCGTGTGGGTATTTGCTTTGTGTGTGTGTGTGGGTTAAGATGTTGTAAAGGAGGTCATTGATTATCTCTTTGTAGTGCGTCCAGTCAGCAGTCAGATCTATCTCCCTCTGTGTGTGTGTGTGTGTGTGTGTGTGTGTGTGTGTGTGTGTGTGTGTGTGTGTGTGTGTGTGTGTGTGTGTGTGTGTGTGTGTGTGTGTGTGTGTGTGTGTAAATGTGGCCTGACCTTAAAGTGCTGACTCCTTATTTCCCTTTCCTCCGCATACCTCTGGACTCTGTGTGTGTGTGTGTGTGTGTGTGTGTGTGTGTGTGTGTGTGTGTGTGTGTGTGTGTGTGTGTGTGTGTGTGTGTGTGTGTGTGTGTGTGTGTGTGTGCACGCTCTCTGCATGTCTACTGTATATTTTACTAAGTGTTTGACCTGAGAGACCGTAATAAAATATGTCAATTGTCTGGCGTTTTGTAACTACAGCAGAGTGATAGCCACTGTGTGTGTGTGTGTGTGTGTGTGTGTGTGTGTGTGTGTGTGTGTGTGTGTGTGTGTGTGTGTGTGTGTGTGTGTGTGTGTGTGTGTGTGTGTGTGTGTGTGTGTGTGTGTGTGTGTGTGTGTGTGTGTGTGTGTGTGTGTGTGTGTGTGTGTGTGTGTGTGTGTGTGCGCGCGCGCGCGTGCGTGCGCGTGTCTTTTTGCATGTCTATATTTTGCTATGTATTCAACCTGCACACATACACACACACAAGTGTTGAGAGAGCATTATAAAATATGTCAATTGTCTGGTGTGTCGTAACTGGAGCAGAGTGATAGCCACTGTGTGTGTGTGTGTGTGTGTGTGTGTGTGTGTGCAGTGGTGGAAAAAGTACTCAAATGTTTTACTTAAGTACAAGTACCAATACTGCAATGTAGAAGTACTCTGTTAAAATTAATAGTCCGGAATTCAAAATGTACTTGAGTAAAAGTACAAAAGTATTGGTATCAGAATGTATTAAAGTACCAAAAGTAAAAGTACAAAAATGTTTGAAAATAGCAGATCTACAAGCTCACAACGCATCGCATCGCGACGCGGTGTGAGCTTGTAGATTGGCTATTTTCAAATAGCCTATGTTTAAAATGAGTCTAAAGTGGTTAATGTATGTTTTATAATGTAATGATGTATATCTGCAAAGTAACTAGTAACTAAAGTTTTCAAATAATTGTAGTGGAGTAAAAGTGCAATATTTGCCTCTTAGATGTAGTGGAGTAGAAGTAAAAGTATAGACAATTGGAAATACTCCAGTAAAGTAAAAAATACCTCAAAATGAAAAAAAAAAGGACAGTACTTGAGTAAGTGTACTTAGTTACTTTACACCACTGTGTGTGTGTGTGTGTGTGTGTGTGTGTGTGTGTGTGTGTAGGTTGGGCGCACAGCGGCGGTGTTGATAGATTGATGGCGTTCAGGTGTTCAGCCCCCTCACTCACTCACTCCCGCGGTCCCTCCCCGGTCCAAGGCTGAGGGGTTTCCCCAGTCTTTTGCTTAGTGGGTGGAATGTGCGGTCGGGCGCACTGGACACTGTTCTTTGCAGCTGTAGACTTCAGAGGAAGCGTTTTGGGAAACACCTCTCCGTAGCCGTAAGGTCCCACAACGTGAGCCCACAGGGTTGCACTGCGGCCCTGCTGAAGTTAGTTGTTTTTAGCTCGCAGAGGAGTGCGCGTAAATTGACAATACAGCTGACTCAAAGGGAACCCAGAATATATTTAATTTTGCATTAACCACTTGAGCCCTAGCAGTCCCTATTCTAGGCAGGTTATACAAACATTCTGCGGCAATAGCAGGCCTACAAGCTCCCTTGTAGGCCTGCTATTTTTGGCGAAGAGATTTGGGGCCCTATCCTGCCTTACCCCTTATCCCTAAACTTGTTTTGGCATTTTTAACTATTTGGAAAAAACATTTTTAAATAGTTCAAATAGCTGATCTACAAGCTGACAACGTGTCGATGTAGATCGGCTATTTTAACTATTTAACCCAATAAGACCTGAAACCGATTCTACATGTCTCCTGAATCCCAACAGTATTCTGAAAAACGTATGTTTCTATATCAGTGGTGCTCA
Source organism: Gymnoscopelus microlampas (assembly GCF_963454915.1). Lineage (NCBI taxonomy): Eukaryota > Metazoa > Chordata > Actinopteri > Myctophiformes > Myctophidae > Gymnoscopelus > Gymnoscopelus microlampas. The sequence goes on along the minus strand of NC_139961.1, from coordinate 20,881,533 downwards.
ATCTTTTTCATGTCAAGGACCCCCAAAATTATACGTATTTGGCCATAGACCCCCATCTCAAAATATTTTGTTCCAGGGACCCCCCTGAAGCAAAGTTTTGAGTTGAGAAATGTTCGCTTTAAAGAAATATATATTCAAAGATTTGCACAGATTTTCAAGATTTTTATGCTTTTTATAGCTCAAATCTAAAAATGACACAGAGGCGTTCCAGGGTTAAAGATGTTCGTCAATATAGTTTAAAAAAAAGCCAATAGAGTTTAGGGATAAGGCATTAGGCGGTGTGCAAGATAGGAACCTCAGTGTAGAGGGGGAAAAGTAGGGGACCTAGTATAGATCCCTGGGGGACCCCAGTCAACGAAGTATATAGGGTTTAACCCATTCATTCCGGGAACGCATCTGTATCATTTTAGATTTGCGCTATAGCCATTATTTTATACTTTATGATTGTTCTGATACCGATACCGGTGTAGAAAAAGCCGCCGATACTTACTGCCTAAAATGCTGGTGTATCAGTATCGGCGAGTATTCCAGTCTTTTCCAATCCGATGATGTTTCATAAACGGTCTCGGTGTTCAAATAAGACTGGAGGATTTTGCAGTATAGATTGGGGTCCCAGAGAAAACGTGTCAAATGGGGGGTCCATGGCCTAATGTTTATCAAACTGTGGGTCTTTGAAAGAAGAAAGAAAAGATTGACTGAAGAACTCAACCACCATGTTAGCTAGTACCCATTAGCATAGCATCCTGGCACGGGCCGGGGGTGTGCGGGTGTGTAGCGGGGGTCTGTCGGCAGGCTTCACCGGGAGCTAACGGTGGGTGGGTTGGGGATTGGGGGTGGGGGGTTGTCTTGCGAGGGGCGCCCAAAAACAGGAAGCAGCTGGAACAACATCCTGTCCGACGGAGAGGGAGGGTTAGCAGAAAACAGGCGGCCATTTGTAAAAAAAAACACAATATCTCCCTTTATGTGCCCGTCGGCCAATAGGAAGGCTTCTTCCTGGATTCTTTCCAGTCTTACACAGGCGCACACACACACACACACACACACACACACACACACACACACACACACACACACACACACACACACAGAGACCCTTCCTCATTCCCCAATGTGTCCTTAAATAGAGACGTGTTAAGCACCCTAATTTACCCGTTGTGTGTGTGTGTGTGTGTGTGTGTGTGTGTGTGTGTGTGTGTGTGTGTGTGTGTGTGTGTGTGTGTGTGTGTGTGTGTGTGTGTGTGTGTGTGTGTGTGTGTGTGTGTGTGTGTGCCTGTGTGTGTGAGAGACAAAGAGAGAGAGAGAGAGAGAGAGAGAGAGAGAGAGAGAGTATAGTATTGTATAACCAACCCTTTCTGGATATGTAATAATAGCCCAACATTGCCTGAAAATAGCATCTACATTGTGAGAGATAGATCATAGATCTGCATTTTTTACCCCCCGGTCGATGTGGTGTAGAGGGAAAAAAGGAGGGGTCCCCCCCCGGGCAACGAAGCATATAGGGCTTAAGTGGGTAATGTTCTGTGTAACGTTATGTTATCATGTTAGATGTTACAGTGTGGATCTGAACTAATATGCACTTGAAAAGGAAAGTATGCAATATCTATTTTACGACTGTTTATATGCTGTATTTGGAGCAATAGTCATTCTAATACAGTCGCAACCTATGAGTTGGGACTCCCAGGGGCCCCCCACATGATTTTGGGGGGAGGGTCCCCAGATGGCAGTGAAGTGACAATTTAAGGACTTTTAAGACCTTTTTAATACCAAAAAAGAAAAGAGAAAAGAAAAAGACCATTACTGCATCAAAAGTAATGCCAAAAGTAACGCCTTGTGGGCCATTTCCACAATATTTTTCTGTGGAAAAGAGTCAAACTAAATGTTAATGCCTCAACTCTTACAATTCCAAGTACTTATTAGGGTGGGGGGTCCCCAGTTCAAATATGATTATTTGGGGGGGGGGGGGTCGCGGTACTGAAAAGGTTGAGAACCACTGTTCTAATACATTCTCTCATCCGGCTAACTTCTAGCAGGTGAAATAACAAGTGAAATGAAGCACTTTCAACCCTCCGTCCACATTGTGGGCATCATTGTATAGGCAAAAATGTTCAAAAATAGCAGATCGGCAAGGTCACAACGTGTCTGCTATTTTAGCTCATTTCTTTGGGGGGAAAAAAAAATATATATAAAAAAAAGTGAAAGTGGTTCAACTGTTGCTCATTTTGCTGCAAACCCCCAAAAGGACCACCAGGGATTCTTGACCCCCCCTCAAGAATCCCTGGTGGTCCTTTTGATCCCACTTTGAGAATCAGTCAGTTTAAGGCTATACGGTCAGTCAGTAGGTCAGTCAGTAGGCCCAGTGATTAAAGTGTGTCAGGCTGTTTATTTACTTGTCTGTTTGGCTCTCCCATCAGTGGCTTCTCAGTTATTGTTCCTGGGGTCCATTTACAGTGTTGTTGTTATGAGTGGAACATGTCATTGAGCTAATGGAGTGGCTCACGTGCCCACAGTGTAAACTTTACACTGTAAAGAACATGACACCGTCCTTTTCTAAAACTAGGCCGTCCATGCAGGAGCATAATAATAATAATAATACATTCATTACACTTTTAACAGGCTGCATTCACTGCCTGTGGCTGTTGGCTCTTAGAGGGGATGGAAGACTGTGGTACTTTCTCGCTGTATGTGTCGTCGCATGCTCAATATCAGAGGCTCTTTTTTGTTTTTT
>NC_139961.1:20823808-20873808 GCF_963454915.1 Gymnoscopelus microlampas | reverse complement strand
ACACACACACACACATTACATTCGATATTCGAATATTCCTCGAATAATCTCCCTTGAATCTGATTGGTCGCTTGGTGTTCAGGTGGTGTCCTGTGGAAGAAGAGGGCCTCCTGCCAAGCGTCTTGTTTGAGGCTGAATGAGAGCCAGCGGGGACCAGTCGCACGGCAGCTGCTGCTAAATGAAATATTAACGAGTGCCACTGGGGCAGAGCCCACTGGGCTGTGGGCTCTGAATGCCTTGCTGGCGGGCCGGTTTATAGCACTGGTCCTCAACGTGGGGGGGTGGGCACGGGGGTCCAAATGGACCCTTGCGGGTCTCTAACTCTGAGAGCGTACACATGGGACCAAACGGACCCGCAGGAATTTTACAGTTTAGCATGGCGTTCCAAAAAGGTTCCATTTGCACCCTCTCTGAGTTACAGACCCTTAAGGATCCATTCGGACCCCTGGTGGGCCCCGAACTAGACGTTGAGAAATTACGTTTCATAGTAGTGATTCTCAAAGTGTGGTCCAGGGACCCACGGGGGTCCTTGTAGGGTTCCAGGGGGTCCCCAGCAAATGTAGTTAACATATAGCGTCACAATCATTTTAAACACTTTGTCCATTTATATGTTGGCTATTCAAAAACAGCGGATGTACAAGCTCACAGTGCGTCACTTCGTGCCACACTGCGAGCTTGTACATCTGCTATTTTTGAAGATTTCCGAAAATTATCGAAAATGTTTGGGAACTTTTGAACAATTTAGATTGTTTTTCTCACATACATCTTCTTTTCTGGGGGTCCCTGGCACAAAACATGTTCAGATGGGGGTCCGTGGCCAAATACATATCAATTTGGGGGTCCTTGGCATGAACAAGTTTGAGAAGCACTGTTTTATAGACCAATTATTTGTTTACTAACATTGAGACTGGACGCACAGGTGATTGTTTCACGCAATCAATTCCCAACCTGTTGTTTCGGGGTGCGCTAGTTTCAGCACACCCCAACCCCCTCTTCTGTGTTGGCTAGTGAGGCGCGTCCTAGCGATACCTGATAGAATGGGTTTCATTGCACGCATACTGGTTGCACGCATACTGGTTCTTATCAGTGTGACGTCGTCTGTTAAGGGGTATATATGGCACAGAGGTGGATGGTTAAATGGAAACAACCAGTATTTATGCTTACAAACATTTTATTCTCCTGACTCCAGAGGCTGGTAAATGCGGCAACAATGTGAACGGTTTATTTAACAATGTAATGCAGGCCTTAAAGCTACAATCTGGAACTTATTTTTGAATGAATTAAACATTATTTTAACCAATCTGTATGGTAGAGTATGTTAACTCATTCAGTGCCAGAATTATTTCTGGCCCGTTTGAACACCAAGATTTTTCATTGAAAATAAAAAAGTACTCAGGAGCCGAGATACAGAATTTTTAAGTTTTAAGTTAACAAGGAAGTGGATGGGAGTCTATATCTTCGAAAAATCATATCTCCTTGGTCTTTGGGTCCAAAAAAAAAAAATGTTTTAATTTTTTTAAATTTTTTAAAAAGTCGTTTTAGTCGTTCTTGGCAGGCATGGCTTATGGACAAAGTCGTTTTAGTCGTTCTAGGCAGGGAATGAGTTAATGCGATATATAACTAGTACATCTGTATGGTGGAGTATGTTAACTCCTTCACAGCCAGAGTTATTTCTGGCTGCGTGCACCCACTGCCAGCGATTTTTCGATTTTCTTACCTTTTGAAGTAGTCACAGAATATTTATCTCCGGTATGATCGATCCCCTGATGGTTGCTAATCACTGAGGTGATTCAGGTGTGGTTTCACAATTGTCAACGAGCTCATTGTGACCTCGTTGACATGTGGTGTTTGATGTTTGAAAATGGCATGTCTCACTCAAAAATACTGTGTTTTTCACTCTTCGGAGTATGTTAATACAATATAACTAGTACGTCTGTATGGTAGAGTATGTTAATACAATATAACCAGTACATCTGCAGTGGTCAGAGGTGGTAGGACAAAAAGTGGTACTGCCTATAGGCTCTATGCACAGCAGCCACATTGGGAATGAATTGGGCCCCTTCCTTACTTCCTTCACAGGTGTTACCAATAATACCAATTAAGGCTCTGTTCCATTTAGTGTGGCATAGTGGTTGTTATTTTCAAGGACCTCCATAACTCTGAGAGTGTACAAATGGAACCAAATGGACCCTTACGGGTCCATTTGGTTCCATTTGTACACTCTCAGAGTTACACACCCACCATGAGGTGCAATTTTTTAACCAAAATGGAGTGTTTCTAGTGAGCCAACATGCACGATATCAGCACCCTGACCAGAATGGAACAGAGCCTTCATTAGTATAATTTGTAAAACCTGTGAAGGAAGTAAGAAGAGGCCCAATTTCTTTCCAACATGGCTGCTGTGCATAGAGCCTATTGACTATTGAGCACATGAGCTCAATATCTCTCCTGGACAAGCGAGAATTGCCTCTTGCCTAAAGCGCTAGGAAATTTGGTCAGAGTTCAAATCCCGGGTCAGCTTTTAATTAGCACCAGTTTTCAGACTGTACTGTACTTTTCTGTTGTGCGGGAAAATATTCTTGTCGTTTCCAGACTAAATCAAAGTGTAAGTAGTCCGGGGGGGGGGGGGGGGGGTGGGCAGTTTCACATGCCGTGTAGCGACGATTATCTAACATGTTGGCTCGCGCACATTTCCCACCAGGCAGCTTGTCGAGCTACTGATGTCGTTCCCTCCGCTTTACGCCCAGACACAGAACCCGGAGTCTGCCTCCTCAGTGTTCTCAACTAGCCATGCTTCACTGCTCTCACAAGCATTTTCATGTATAGAGCTTTTTTTTTTTGTCTGCCACACAAGTAAAATGTTCTGTATTAATTTAACTCAGAAGAGCGTGCAAATGGAACCGAACGGACCCGCTCGGTTCCATTTGCACGCTCTTCAGAGTTAAACCAACACTAAGAACTGTTTCTATGCAGGCCCAGACTCACCCCCTTATGGCTTTCAAGTGCTGAGTTCTCGTTTATAAACGTCAGTTATTTTGTATTGTTTCCGTCTATTATGATGGATGAGAGAACAGCGGCGTAATTGCGCCACATTTGTTTGGTTTTGGGCTAGCATTAGGCTAACCAGATACAGATGACAAATTGCTCTCTCTCTCTCTCTCTCTCTCTGTCTGTGCTTGGAGCGGTGGGGGTAATTTAGTTGCAGTCAAATACCAATGTTGCTGCTGAGCTGAATAAGTAATGGGGGGGAAGAAAAACTGGCTTTTATATTCAGTTATATCTTTAAATGAGGTAGGGGTGTGTGTGTGCGTGCGCGCGCTAAAGTTGAATGGATAAAAGAAAAGTGTATGTGTAGCTCGACACTTGCGGCCATGTGTGTGAGTGCATGCCTCTGCCTGTGCATGCTTGTATGCACTTGTCCGTGTGTGTGTGTGTGTGTGTGTGTGTGTGTGTGTGTGTGTGTGTTTTAAGCGTGCATGTACTGTAAGAGTGTGCTTGTGTGTTGTATTTCATATCTCCTGTCATCTGCATCGTTTGTCTTCTCTGCGTAGCAGTGCATGAACCTTTAGTACTAATATGTCTGATATTTAGTTAAGAATGTAAGCAGCCTGCTACCATAGGCTACTGTTTTCTGTTCGTGTTTCTTCTGCAGGTGTGTGTGTGTGTGTGTGTGTGTGTGTGTGTGTGTGTGTGTGTGTGTGTGTGTGTGTGTGTGTGTGTGTGAACTAACAGCTGTGTCCCACACTGAAAACATGTGTGTACTGTATGTGTAGCCACAAACATGCCACATGTGTGTTACAACCGTCTCTGAAAGTGTGTGTGTGTGTGTGTGTGTGTGTGTGTGTGTGTGTGTGTGTGTGTGTGTTTGAATGATATCCTGCAAATCTGATCATTCAGGCTTTTCTTTTCTATAATCCTGCCATCTGTCAATCAACTGTCATCTTTAATGAGACTCCTCCCCATCACGGTGGCTCTCTCTCTCTCTCTCTCTCTCTCTCTCTCTCTCTCTCTCTCTCTCTCTCTCTCTCTCTCTCTCTCCTCTCTCCTCTCTTCATGCTTGTCAACTTATATTTCTTCTCATTTAGTGCTCTCCTCTCCATCTCTTCATGCCTGTCATCGTCTCTCTCTCTCTCTCTCTCTCTCTCTCTCTCTCTCTCTCTCTCTCTCTCTCTCTCTCTCTCTCTCTCGGTTGACATGATAAGACAGCTGATTAGGAACAGATTGGGGTCCTTGATGCCATGACAAGTGAAGGGCTTCTCTGAAGCCAACAGCGCATCGCTGAACTGGACAGTAGCAGCCGTGTGTGTGTGCACGTGTGTGTGTCTGACTTAAATCAAACGTTTTCATGCTCGGCTTACTTCTGCCCTTTGTGTAGTATCCGCCTCAGTCTCATATCGTCGCTGTCTGGCAGAAACCTTGTATCTCCATTTTTCAACTTTATGTTTTTTTGGTAAATGAATACCCCACTTAATCATGCAAGAGTGCCGCACAAAGGTAGTGAAAGTAGCCGATCGACAAGCTCACAACGTGTCGCATCTCGACACGTTGTGAGCTCGTAGATCAGCTATTTTCACTGATAAAAAAATATATATAATGAAAAAGGAAACGTTTTTTGGACATGTGAGGTTTCTGCCCCGACAGTAACGATTGTGATCCTCAGTGACAGGATAAGCGATCCCTTTCCTGACAAACCTTCTATTTGTGCAGACATGTGGTTTTCGTCCAACGACGGCAGTCGACGAGCCTCTTAAAAATGTCACACCGCCTCCCAAACCACCCCCCCCCCACACACACACACACACACACACACACACACACAAAAACAGCCGAAAGACTACGTTAGCTTTTTTATCTAAAGTGTGGACGATAATCTTTAGTCATATTCTCAGAAAACACTCCTAAATAATGACCTGTAGGACAGTGGTTCTCAAAGTGGGGTGCGGGTACCCCCAGGGGTCTTTGTGAGGGTCCCAGGTGGTCCCCAGCAAAAGTAGTTAACATAGCATTACAATCATTTTGACCACTTTATCCGTTTATATGTTGGCTGCGAGCTTGTACATCTGCCATTTTTGAACATTTTAGAAAACAATAGAAAGTGTTATTATTTATTTTGAATTATTTGTGCATACATCTTCTCTTCTGGAGGTCCTGGCACAAAACCTTTTAAAAATGTCGATTTCCACACAATTATGTGTAGTAATGCAAACACACTTGTGTGTGTGCACGTGCACTGTTGACTGATGTGCACATTTCTTGCTGTGTGTGTTTCAGATGCATTTGTTAACAGTCAGGAGTGGACACTCAGCCGGACGGTACCCGAACTCAAAGTGGTGAGTTGAATTCAGACACGCGCACACGCACGCACGCACGCACACACGCACACACACACACACACACACGCACAAGCACACACACGCACGCGCGCACGCACGCACGCACACGCACACACGCACACATGCACACTCATGCGCGCAACACGTGTATACATTTAGTCAATTCCAGTGACGGAAGAAGCACTTACATTTCTTACAGTGGTGAAATATTCTGTTACAAGTACAAGTCCGGTAATCAAACTTTACTTGAGTAAAAAAGTACAAAAGTATTGGCAAAATATACTAGTATATATATACTAGTATAATAGTACAGCACTTGAGTAAATATAATTAGTTACTTTCCACCACTGCATTTTGTAAATTCTGAAAAACTCAACAGGCAGCCCCTAAAACAGTGGAGCTTACGTATCGTTTTACCAGTGTGATTAGCGGACCCTTATATTTTATTTTATAACACATATGCTGACTCATCTCCCCTCCTCCCCCAGGGCATTGTGGGTAACCTGGCCAGTGGCAAGTCGGCGCTGGTCCACAGGTATCTGACAGGGACCTACGTCCAGGAGGAGTCTCCAGAAGGTACACACACAAACACCACCTCATTCTCATCCTCTTCTGTCACTCTCTCTCTCGCTTATCCAAGCTGCAATCCGGAACTTATGTTTTAACCAATCTGTATGGTATGTTAAAGGAGTAGTTTTTAAGTTTCAGGTCAATTAGTATTGACCCATGACCCGGTCATCAATTTCTTTTTTTTTTATTAACATTTTGTTACTTTTTTTTTTACTTTCTAGAAAGAATAGAATAATAAATAACCAGTCACCAAAAACCAGTGTGATACGACAAAGAATAATACTGGAATAACGTGTTTTAACTGATTGAGTGCCATTAACGTGCTTCACATGTTTTTGAAAAAAAAAGAAAAAAAATTGAAAAAAAAAAAAAAAAAAAATTGTAATGGCCAGAAATAGATAATAATAATTTGGGCACTCAATGAGTTAACCAGTAGCCAATCCTCTGATAGATCCATTCTGCTGTTCAAACGGCGGTCATCAGTAGCCAGCTCATTGGTGCATGAACCGCCCGCCCCCGGCGCCAAAATGGTTGACACTCAGACAGGTCTAACCAATCCGAACGAGAGGCACCCTGATTGGTTAGTCGTTCTGGGCACCATGATTTCTGGACCAATGACAGAGCTTCTCAGATATTCAGATATCAGAATAGTTTTGGAGGCAGACTGCGGCCCCTAGAAGTGTCACAGAGACTACATTTGTTTAGGGAGCATTGTTAGCCGTCTAGATATAATAAAATATATATTTTTTTTAAATGTATGGTAGAGTATGTCAATACAATATAACTAGTACAGTACATCTGGTGGAGGTGGTCTCTCTACTCTTCTATTGAGACAGCAAGACCCTGGTGGACGTCTACTGGTCGCCAAGTAGTGCTGCCAGAAGCTCACAAGCCCAATTGCTCCCCTGGACAAGGGAGGGGATTCCGTCTCGGAAGAGCGGTAGAAGTCCCTTGCATGCTAGTAGAGACCCCCCGGTTCAAATCCTGTGTAAGGACATGCACAGACACTGTTACGGATTGCAGCTTTTTTGTTTTTGTTTTCCTTTCTATTTCCCACACTCTTTCTCTCTCTTTCCTGTCTGTCAATGGCGTTTCTTTTTTGTTTTTTTTTGTCCTCCCCAAATTTTCTCTCTCTCTCTCTGTCTCTCTCTCTCTGTCTCTCTCTGTGTGTGTGTGTGTGTGTGTCAGGATCTTGGCTGGGTCCAGTGTGGTCTCTTGTTTTAGCTTGAAACCCGGTAACCAGCGCTTCAGGTGCCAAAAACAACCCAGCTTAACCTCTGCGACACCGAAGGGGATTATCTCCCTGAAAGTTAAAGAGAAAAAGTCGATTAAATCAAAAACTTCTTGTGGGGGGAGGGTAGTTGAGGATAAGAAACTGAAGGATGGGGGTTTACCGCCTGCCCCCCCCCCCCCCCAGCTGGCGAAACGCTCGCGTTTTAAAAAGCTGTCTCTCACATGTGTGAGTCATATTTTTTGTCCCCAGGGGCACGCGCTCCGCTGCCTACCTAGTCTGCCACGCCACCTAGGTAGGCAGCGTGGCACCCCGCTGCTTCTCGCAAGGGGGGGGGGGGGGTCTTAAAGTTTCCTCTCTTTACTTCCTTCGCTTGAATCGAAAAGTAGGGTCTGAACAGAGAAACCGACATTTCAACTCCTACACTTTAATTTATGCATTTGTAACTCAGAGAGAGAATGTTACATTTGAGTTAAGACCCATTAAGACCTGAGGTGTCTTCTAAATCCTAACAGTTTTCTGAAAAACGTTTGTTGCTATATCAGTGGTTCTCAAACTTTTTCCTGTCAAGGATGCAAAATTATTTGCATTTGGCTGCAGACCCCCCTATCTCAAAATATTTTGTTCCAAAGACCCCCAATAGCAAAGATTATAGGTAAAAAAATATTAACAAAAAGCATAATAGATGTGAAAACAAAAGATTTCAAGATTTTTCAAAAATAGCAGATCTACAAGCTCAATTTGTTATATATTGCTAAAATCTAAAATGACACAGATGCTTTGCCCGGTTTTAATGGGTTAATGTATGCATTTGTAACTCAGAGAATATTACAAATGTTACATTTGAGTTAAATTAACACTGGGTGGTTTTTCTGTACTTTTACGTGCACTATTGTGAGGTGTAAAAACCCACATAACTGCAGTTTTTTTGCAGTTCATTCCGTGTCTGACTAGAATCAAACGTTTTCATGCTCAGCTCACTTATGCCCTTTGTGTAATTTCAACCGCAGTATCGTGTGATCCTCAGTGACAGGATAAGCGATTCTTATTCCTGTAAAAAGGTTCTATTTTTGCAGACATGTGGTTTTCGTCCGACAACTGCGGTCGACAGGATCCTAAAAATGTCCCACCGCCTCCCAAAAAAAGATGAAAGAGAACGTTGCTTTGCATCCTAAGTACTGGTGACGACCATCTTACGTCTGTTCTCAGACTTGTAGAAACTCCGGCAAGAAATAATTATTTTGATCATCTCTTTTTTCGTTCCAGTCTCCATAAATATGGGTAACTGGAAATTGGCATAACGAACAACTAAAGGTATATGAAAACGGTCCATAAATACATTGAAAGATGCCACCATAGTGAGACTAGTACATGAGGCCGATTCTACAAATGTCTTCTAAATGTAAACAGTTTTCTTAAATTCCTATGTTGCTATGTCAGTGGTGCTGACACGTTGTTTGGCTATTTTTTAATAGCCAAACAACGTGATATATATAGCTAAAATCTAAAATGACACAGCTTTCTCGGTTTTAATGGGTTAAAAAGCCCCTGCTTCATCTCCCTATAGCTCTATAGTCGTGACTGTCACACGCCCGAGGACATTCATTCATTTTTTAAAACCCCGGAGGTCCTATCGGGGATGCCAACACCCCTCGCCAACCGTGCAACACGCAATTTCCCCGGGCCAAGTCCCACTTTTCACCAAGTCCTCTGCATGTTACTTTAATATTTCAACACCTACAGCTGGCATAGCTATACTCGCCGCCAAAGGACTGCGGAGAAGAAGATATAGGCTGCGGCTGTTCTCATAGGAAGTGCTGTAGGTTCGTCATAGTGTTAAGTGCCCCTTTAAGTCCTTGGGCCCACTGTAGGCCCAAGGACTTAAAGGGGCACTTAACACTATGCCACTTTGGGGAGTTTGCTCCCCTCTACTGGTTAAAAAAACAACAACAAAAAACATGCTAGGGTGACCTGGGTACGCCATCATTTAGAACAGTGGTTCCCAAACTGGGGGTCCCAGGATTCTTTTTGGGAGGTCCCCAGATGATTAGCTTAATGTGTAACATTGTTTTCTCACTCAACAGTAAACAAACCAACATATAGTATTAAGTGTATACAGTAGTGATGTGCGGGTCAGGTTTTTTCATGACCCGCCCGCTCCGCCACGGAACCCAACCCGCCTCAACCCGCCCCGCGAACCCATATATAAATCTATGGCTCAACCCGCCCCGCGGTTCGTACCTATAATTCTGTAAAATCATGAAGGTTAGAAAATAATCTTCAAGTACTGTATACACCCCAAGTGTATTCAAACTGTTTTGTTATTATTCTTATTCTTATTAGGAATAAAGACAAAACAAGAGTATGTGATTTATTTATTTGTTTTGAGACTTATTTATTTAATTGTAGTTTGGCTATTTTCACAATATTTATCTGTGGAACCGAGTCAAACTAAACGTCTACAATTCCAAGTGCTTGTCAGGGTGGGGGGTCCCCATTTCAAATATGATTATTTTGGGGGTCGCGGCCTGAACATTTTGGGAACTAGTGTACAAGACCGATTTGAACCTAGGTCCTCGCAACTCACAAGGAGAGCATATGGCCAGTAATGAGCTACCAGGCAACCCCTTACTCTTGGACAGCTTTGAACCTTTCCGAGGACATCAAACTCCAATGGAAGTAGTCTGGTGTTAAGTTGCACTTTAAATTCAGATGCACTATCGATTATTCTTCCCTTAATATTGCATCTCCTTGAGCTGAAACCACACACATACACGAGCACACACACACACACACGCACGCAAACGGAGGCTAAAATCTTAATGGTGGAGTCTTGTGTGATACTTCCCATCTACCTTCTCTTTTTAATAATTAAACAGTTAGTGCCCACACACTGGCCGTGAAGAGGTAGTTTCATTAGAAATGGTCGGTAGCTCCTCTAAGAATATATTCACAGATATACCTACTGTGCTCCTGTATAACAGGACAACGGGGTAGTTGTCACTACTGCAACATTATTTTCCATGTCTTGGAACTTTCAGCAGTGGTGGAGAAAGTACTCAAATTGTCATTTGCCTGTCAGACTTTCTTTCGGGGAGCCCTCCCTAACCGAAGCGTTCTGGTGGACTCCACTCCAGGGCTACCTTTAGGCTTAAGTGCTCTTAAGCCGTCTTTGACCTCAGAATGCCCCTCCATAGCCGCATAGCTCTGGGACATCCCCTGTCACCGGCTGGGATCCGTTAGGAATTTAACGACTCTGGCTCCTTAACGTTTCCCTCTTAACTGTCCGATTCCTTAACGGTTCCCAGTAATGATTCCTATAGGGGGTCCCAAATGGACACTTACAGATCTGTAACCAGATCTTTAACCATCATAACTGTGAGAGTGTAATTAAGGGGTCCATTTGGTTCCATTTGTACACTCAGAGTTATGATGGTCCTTGAAATTAAAAAGTTTGAGAACGGCTGGTATTGTAATTCTACGGCGAGTCCCACGGTGGGCGTAACCGGTTGCAACCCGGAAGCAGAGCAGTCCCCACGACATGATTTACGTTTCTGTGCCTATCGGTACATAACTCAAACGGCGCTGAGTAGGCTCAGGCGAACGTCGCAACGTTCGGGTCTCCAAAATGGTTTAGTCAATGGAGGAGATGCGAGGCAGCTATGCACAGATTTTCGGGTTTTCTAGGTGTCTATATGCACGGAATGACGTCTGTGCAATGTATACTAAGTTCAGTTGTGTGAGATCGGGTTGGGTTAGCTGTAATGGTTCCAAATCTGATGGAAACCGATTCCGGTTCCTCAAACCCTAGTCACTGTGAGAGGGGTAATGACCCCATAGCTGATGTCCACTCAGCCGTTGTGGGGCCTCAATTACAACCCCGCCTCGCCCCACCCCGCCCGGTCCGGTCCGTCCAAAATCAACAAAAACATCATCGTCGGCATCTGAAAGAAAGAAAGCAAAAACAACAACTTGGCAGCTCACTAAACTAGCTTTGATGTGGATACTTGGCACTGCCACCCATCTAGGAAGCAGCGCAGCCCGCCTCGCATAGCAGAAATTATGGGTCCGGCACTTTGAAAAACTGTTGCATAATAAAAACCCGTCGAGAGAAGACGGCGCGGGGGAGGGAGACATGGAGGCTCAAGTACTGTACTCATGTACTCAAGTACTGTACTGTCCTTAACACATTGACTGCCAGAATTATTTTCACTGCCTATTGTTATTCATGCCAGAGATTTTTCAATGGAAAAAAAAAAAGTACTCAGGAGCCGAGATACAAAATTTTAAAGTTTTAAGTTAACAAGGAAGTGGATGAGAGTAAAGATCTTCGAAAATTCATATCTCCTTGGTCTTTGGGTCAAATTAAAAAAAAAAAAAGTAGGAAAAAAAAATAAATTTTTTTTTTTTTTTTTGAAAAATTAATTTTTTGCTAAAAACGAGTTAACTCGTTTTTAGCAGATCTTGGCACTCAAGTGATGAAAAGCTAAAAACGAGTTAATTCGTTTTAGGCATTCAATGTGTTAAGTACAGTTTTCTGGTATTTTTCAGTATTTACATTTTTCAATACTTTCTACCTTCTACTCCTCACTGCATCTCAGAGGCAAATATTGTACTTTTTACTCCACTACAATTATTTGACAGCTTTAGTTACTTTGCCGATTTAGATTATTATTCGAAAATAGCAGATCTACAAGCTCACAATGTATCGCGATGTGACACATTGTGAGCTTGTAGATCTGCTATTTTCCAAAGATTTTTATACGTTTTGAACTTGTGAAATAGGACATTCTGCACAATGAGTACTTTTACTTTTGGTACTTTACATATATTATATATACATTTTTTTTGGTACTCTTTTGTCCTTTTACGCAAGTACATTTTGAACACTGGAAGTTTACTTGTAACAGAGTATTTCTGCATTGCAGTATTGACACTTTTACTTAAGTAAAACAATGTGAGTACTTCTTCGATCACTGCATGGATTAAGGGAGGGATAGGAGAGAGAGAGAGAGAGAAGGAAAACAACTAAAAACTAGATAAACGTGGGGGAGTTAGAAGTTGGGCTGACGATGTTTTCAAAGCCCCTCAACAAATCTAAAAATAAATCCCCTCTTGCCTTTAAATTCCCATGGTGATTGATCACTAACGGAGCGCAGTTTGGTGACCGGGCGACCACGACGCCACAAAACCGCCGACCACAACTATTCTTAGACGGCACACTGGAGCCTGGAGGCTGGAGGAGGCAGACCCCAGATCAGCTCCTGTCTGTGTGAACGTTTACAACCAGAGACACAAGCAGACGGGTCTACGGAGAGAAGCCCAAAAGAAGTGACTAGGTCGCATGATCACATCCCCAGAAAAAAATTAGTTAATATAGCATAAAAATCTGTTTTACCACTTTAACCCTATATACATTTACAAGCTCACAGTGCGCCGCAATGTGGCACGTTGTGAGCTTGTAGATCACCTATTTTTAGCGGTGCCAACCGCTCTAAGCTTGACTTTGTCCGTATGTCCGTCCGTCCGTCCGTCCGTCCGTGTGTCCGGATGAGCACGGGATTGTAAACAGCTATAACTCCAGTTTGCATCATGCCACCAAGGCCAAATTTGGTATGTGGACTTAGACCACCAATAGGGACGAGCATGCATTGCTGAAGTTATCAAAGAGGGGTCCAGGGACCCCCAGCGCCCGTATGAGCACGGGATTTTAAACAGCTATAACTCCAGTTTGCAGCATGCCACCAAGTCCACATTTGGTATGTGGACTTAGACCACCAATAGGGACCAGCATGCCCCCTCTGTCTTCCCATTGGCTGGCCTTCAAAGAGCCATAACTCAAGTTCGCAGCATGCTACGGAGTACAAATGTTGCACATGGACTCAAACCACCAATAGGGACGAACTGTAATTACTTAAGCCCCGCCCCCTCTGTCTGCCCATTGGCTGGGCTGTAAACAGCCATCATTCCAGTTTGCAGCATGCTACCAAGTAACAATTTGGTACGTGGACTCAGACCACCAATAGGGACGAACTGAAATGAGTTAAGCCCCGCCCCAAAGGCACCGCTTCCTTCACACAGGGTGTGATTTTTTTTTTAATCTTGGAGATAAAAAAGGGAAATATAACACATATAACACAAATCGTGTATGGGGGTCCCTGTCACAAGATATTTTCAGATGGGGGCCGGTGGACTAATACATATTCATTTAGGGGTCCTTGACATGAAAATGTATGAGAACGACTGATTTAAACGACAATAGACAGCAAGCTCAAAAAAGCAACTACACTTTAGAAACAAGCCCCCCAAAAAACGCAACCTGCAACTGCCAATTATTTACAGAAAAACAAGCCCAAAGTCGCTTATAATAAGCATACTTGGCAAACACTGCTTACAACTGATCTCAGATCAGCCCTGTCTGTGTGAAACAGGCCCCTCGAATGCAGTGATTTTCAGCAACGTTTTTTCAAGCTCAACTTGGTGTTTAAAAAAAAAGTTCACGCTGCTATTTGTCTTTCCTAAAAAACCTAAAGCAATGACCAAGCAATTTAGAACGACCTCACTGGGTGACACAAGGGATTGACCGCGCCACAGCAGAATGCTAAAAGCAAACAGTGAGTTTGCCAAGGTACCGTAATCACAGTGTAAAAAAAAAGCTTTTAAAAATGTATATTTGTCACTCTGTGATAGTAGCTTTATATCATGGTGAGATAAGGATGATAACATTAGGACAATCGCAGACTGTTTAAGACAGCCATACATAAAGAGTGATATTGTCAACTTTGGCAACTATTAATTATTTGAGTTAAGATAATTTGCGCAATACAAAAAGTACATTGATCAAAATAAGTTCTGTTGGAAGCTTTTAACTTTTAAGTTTTGGGGCTGTACAGCAAGAAACCTAAAGTCACATTTTGGTCAATGTTAGACCACGTGGCAAAAAGAAATGATAAATCTCCCGCTTAAAGTTTATCGATTTCCATGTGTTGCCCTGCATATCTGTCACAGACTCCCTCCCCACGTCTCCTTTCGTAACGTCCAATATCTTAACGGCAACTTGAACGGGACAACCCTTTGTTGCCTGTTAAGCGCAATTTATACTTTGAATTGTACGACAGCGTGGCGGACCAAAAATGGCTGATCTATAAGCTCACAACGCGTCACATCCGCGACGCGTTGTGAGCTTATAGATCAACTATTTTTGAGCTTACAGATCAGCTATTTTCGGTCCGCTACGCCAACTTAGCGGTATGATGGGGCATAAATTGGGCATTAGCCGGGAGCGCTTTCTCAACATCAAGCGACATTGCCCCATTGCCCCAGAAATGATGCGGTATGTCACAGCAGAGCAGCATACACACACACACACACATGGAAGCAACTAAAAGAGAATTGAGCTAAAACAAGTAATGGTAATTACCCGGCTCTGCTGGCTGTGGCTGGCCGACGCAGCCCTTGGTTGCTTTATGAATGAATGGTTTCATTGACGTTCCACATCACAGCCCCGCTGCTCCAGCGGTCTGTGTGGAGCGCACTGTGTTTACCTAGAGCTTAACCTAGACTTAAAGAGATTGGCCCTGCAGGAGCAGCAGCCAGCGGTGTGGCCCTCGCTCATGTGACATGCATGCAGGTTGACCTCTGGACCACCATGTGTGACAATTGTTTAAAAATAATTTAAAAAATCAGGTGTTCCCAAACTTTTCAGGACCCAAACGTACAGAAATACATGACATTATTTAGAAACAGACTTAGACTTTTTTAGCATTCTGAAAAAGTATATTGTAGATGTATATAATAAGAAAATGTTTTCTAAATCCAAACGTGTTTTTGAAAAAATATATAAAAAACATTTTTTCATGATTTTTCAAAAATAGCAGATCTACAAGCTCATAGCGCGGCACTCGGTGCCGCGCTATGAACTTGTATATCTGCTATTTTTGAATAGCCAAAGAAATCTAAAGTTGACACAGATGCGTTCCAGGTCTGAATGGGTTAAAATACTAATCAAAACATAGTGTAAAACCTGAGGAAGGTCTACACGACCGGAACGTTGTTGCATCAATAAAAACTTCTCTTGAACGTGCAAGTGGCAGTGTGCGGGTAAATCTCTCCGGATTCTCACGAAACTAAACTAAAGATAAAGATCAGGACCCATAACAGTACTCTCCTCTAAACCTAACTAACCTAACTAAGATTCAATGTTTGGGAAACACTGTTTTAGGAGTCAGTCAACCCTACCAGAAGTGGGACCTTGTCTCGCTTACACAGTGAAATCCTCAGTGTTAACTCAGCATTTAGGACTCATTTACATAACTTTGTCGGGTCCAGAGTTATTGTTTGTTTACCTCTGTCAACTCACGGCAGTGATTAACCATGTGGCCTCTATTTTCATTGGGGTGCGATGTGGAGTGCAGCTATTGGCTGAATGTTGTTTACAGCACATTCTAATTTAACTCAAGACTTACAAATTGGATCAATAAACAGGCCTCAGTCTATAATATTGTTAATTGCATTCGATCGTTAGCATCAACTCCTCGAAAAGTAATGCTAGCTTTGCTCTGTGACATGTGCTCTGCGGATTCTCCACCTTTAAGCTCTGAGGAGAAGAGGTTTTTAAAAGTCTTATTGATGAGTGTAAAACGCCAAGCCAAGCATTATTGTCAAATAAGAAAAGCAATCGCTCAGCCAGCTTATACTGTGTTTAGTAGGCTACCATACTAAAATCACTGTTTCTCAATGTCAGGCCCAGTGCAAAGGGGTACAAATGGACCCTTAAGGGGTTTGTAACTCTGAGAGTGTACAAATGGAACCAAATGGACCCTCACATCCAGTGTTGATTTCGTCAACTAAAACTATGACGTAAAATGTTCGTCGACTACCTTTTTTTCACAGACGAAAACGAAATAAAAAGACTAAAATGTTAGTGAGGGACTAATGGAGAAGAGATCCAGTAGAACTAAAATAAGTCATTTTATGTTTGGTTGCGCTCGGGTGTTGCTCTCTGAAAATAGCAGATCTACCAGCTCACAACACGTCGCAGCGAGCTTGTATATCGGCTATTTTCAGCATGCAACCAAGTGTAAAATCAAGGCACCGCCAAAATGCATTTTTGTCGACTAAATCAACTGTAGATTTAGTCGACTATGATCTTATGATATTTAGTCGACTAAAACTAGACAAAAACTAAAACATTTCAGATGACTAAAATATGACTATAACTTCTATTCAAAAGACTACGACCAAGTTGTATTCAGCAACCTTTTTTCACACCTTCCAGCCGACTGATCTCCTGACTTCATTCGACTGCCAGTAATCTGTAGCAGTCTGTTTGGTGGAGAGCCAGCTTTACCTGTAGATTGGGGTCTCAGAGATTTAAACAATGGTATCAAATGGGGGTCTGTAAAAATAAATAAAAATAATGGGTTTAGAATCAGTGAACTATAGATGAAGTGGTGCTACAGTGGTCCCAGCCATGATCTCTCTGTCTCCTGGTTGCCATGGAGATGGTTGTGAAGTGATTTTCTGTGTGCTGATAACAAACTTGCACTGGTCTGCTGGGAAGCCCTCTACTGACTGTCTGTCTGTCTGTCTGTCTGTGTCTCTCTCTCTCTCTCTCTCTCTCTCTCTCTCTCTCTCTCTCTCTCTCTCTCTCTCTCTCTCTCTCTCTCTCTCTCTCTCTCTCTCTCTCTCTCTCTCCCTCCCTAATATTGTATCTTGTTCTGTTCCTCTGATGTGCTCTTAACTCTCTATCTCTGTTTCTTTCTACTTCTGTCTTTCCCACACTCTTTCCTCCCACTCTGTCTCTTTTTCTCTCATTCACTCGTTTATTTCTTATCTGTTGCTCTACTGATAAACTATTGCACTCTCCTCTTCTTCTCTGCTCCTTCTCTTGTTTGCCTTCCTCTCTTCCTCTCCTTCTGTTCGCTCTTTTCATCTCTCGCGCCCCCATAAACCCCTTTGCAACCTCTCTCTCTCTCTCTCTCTCTCTCTCTCTCTCTCTCTCTCTCTCTCTCTCTCTCTCTCTCTCTCTCTCTCTCTCTCTCTCTCTCTCTCTCTCTCTGACATGGTGCTTGTATTTGACTGTGCATGCATAACTGGGCCTTTGATTTGCTTTTATTCTCTCTCTCTTTTCTTGGCTGCTCTTGTATAAACTAGCTGACGTGGATGCAGGTAACTATCCCCCTCTTATTCCCTCTCTCTCTCTCTCTCTATCCATCTATCTTCCTCCTGTCATTTATCGCTCATCCATCCATCTAGCCGTCCATTCCCCCCGTCTCTCCGTTCAGGGGGGCAGGGTTGGGCTGACCCTGGGTCAGGTCAGTCAGTAGCATCTCGTCGAGGTCTCAGGTTCTAAACGAGACATACAAACTGTCTTTTTCTCAATTCTCAATAACCACACTTGGGTGAGCTTTCAAACACTTCAGAGGCTTTTAACAGGTGCAGTGGATATCGGTAATCACACAGGTGCAAATAATGTTCCTAATCACTAGCTGTTCTTTCATATTCAACTGTTTCCTAGGCGTGTTTGTGTTTTCCACTTCCTGTCGATTTGATCCAATGAAATCCAATGAAACTGGTCAGATGACCAATGATATCCAATGATATCCAATGAAATCGACAGGAAGTGGAAAACACACAGCCTAGGAAACAGGTGAATAAAGACGCTGTATTACACAAACATTTTCAAAAAGTGTAAATAGTAGATCTACAAGCTCAAAACGCGTCGCATAGTGGTGCGTTTTGAGCTTGTAGATCTACTATTTCCACAATTCATGTTTTTTAAAGTCGTTAAATCATGCAAGTTATTTGTCATATCTGCACCTTTTGTTTACGAAACCCTAAAAGCCAAACAGAAATGTAATTATTTTTCATAATGATCCAATGTTCAACGTCAGAGAGGCGTTTGAACCGTTAATCGCAGTAATTTGAGCAACAATTAATCGTCGAGTAAAATGTCACAATCGTGACAGCCCTACAAGGCACATAATATGACAAATAACGTATACGAAGAAATGAATGAACGTATTTAATACATTTGTGCTTCCAATATATGGAGAGAATAGTAGCAGTAAGGTACGTAGAAGTTGAACCTGAGACCTGAGGTCAAGTTGCTGCTGCCTGTGTTTGATCAAAATGTTCACTCTGTATTTTAATGTGTAGCGATGCACAACTTTGTGTCATGTTCCCATCCTGTGTGCGTGCGTGCGTGCGTGCGTGCGTGCGTGTGTACATGCGTGTGTGCATGAGAGATTTTGAGCATGGTTCACACAGGTACACACACCAACACATACTTGAATACTTAGTTAAACTCTCTCTGTCTCTCTCACACTCTCTCACACTTTTACGTGCGCGCGCACACACACACACACACACACACACACACACACACACACACACACACACATGCACACGCGCAGTGCTGACTGTGTGATATACTGTACAGCCTGACAGAGATCTGCATTGAGCCATCTGCTTTGCTGCAGCAAGAGAATACCACATAGTAGCATCACTTAACTACACAATACTACCATACTATACAGGACCCCCGAATAGATGTGTATTTGGCTGCGGACCCCCATCTGAAAAGATGTTGTGCCAGGGACCCCCAGAAGAAAAGATTTGTGTAAAAAATGCACAAAACTATTCGACATTTTTAAACATTTTCGATATTTTTTTTTAATTTCTCAAAAAAGGCAGATGTACAAACTTGTAGATCTGCAACGTATAAATGGATAAAGTGGTTAAAATGACCATTGAATTAAATGACCATTCAGATCGATAGGTTTCCCTCTGTCCACATAACTAATAGACAGAATGCTGTGCTAAAGCTAATCTATCAACACATATCTTCTCGTATGGGGGACCCTGCTGGCACAAAGTCTTTACAAATGGGGTGGTCCGTAGCCTAATGTGTATTCATTTTGGGTTGTACTTGACATGACAATGTTTGAGAACCTCTGACTTATTGGCAGGTTGTCCCCAAGACATAGCATAGCCTTCAGTCGTACGCAGTGTAATTCTCAGCGTTATTGTCACTCTGACAGTGTACAAAAGGAGTTAGATATGTACACTGTATGTACACTGTACATATCTAAATATGTAAATATAGAGGCATTTTTATGTTCTATAAACTCAGTGGTCTGTGCTCATGCAGTTTGCTTATAGACACCTTCACTTTAAAAGGCCTCATGAGCCTGAAAATAGTGTGTGTGTGTGTGTGTGTGTGTGTGTGTGTGTGTGTGTGTGTGTGTGTGTGTGTGTGTGTGTGTGTGTGTGTGTGTGTGTGTGTGTGTGTGTGTGTGTGTGTGTGTGTGTGTGTGTGTGTGTGTGTGTGTGTGTGTGTGTGTGTGTGTGTGTGTGTGTGTGCGCGCGTGTGTGTGTGCGCACTTGAGCGCCATGGTGTCAGTGGCTGCAATGTGAAGTGTGGGCTAAATGGTAATTTACTTACGGGCGTGTGTGCACGTGTGTCTGTGTGAACCATGCTCAAACACACACACACACACACACACACACACACACACACACACACACATGCTTCCTTCCACAGTCTCATAGCTGGGAACGTGGAGAAACGACTAAAAATAAAAGGGGAAACGCATGTGATGGACTGTGTGTGTGTGTGTGCCTCTTGTCCCCGCTGAGGCGCGCACGCATATGATGGACTGTTTGTGTGCATGCCTGCCTGCCTCTTCTTGTCCCCGCTGAGGCGTGCACGTGCACACATAAACAGACAGCGTGTCATTATGGGGAGCGTCGTGCCCTGACCTCACCGCCACGGCCACAAATATGAGCGGACCCGCTGGCTCAGCCTTACACACACACACACACACACAGACACACACACACACACACACACACACACACACACACACACACACACACACACACACATGCGCGCTTAAGCCTGAGTTGTACCTAGTCTCACGACCAACAACAGCAGATCTACAAGCTCACAACATGTCATAGTGCGACACGTTGTGAGCTTGTGCATCCGCTGTTTTCGCTTTAGTTTAGTAAAAACGTTAGTTACTAGTTACATTTTATACATTTGAAAACTTTTACATTAACCACTTCAGCCCGACATACATTTTAGCCATTTGAAAACAGTGGCATGCGACACATTGTGAGCTTGTAGATCTGCTATTTTCAAGTTTTTAACATTTTATACATTTGAAAACTTTTTGATGCCAATACATTTTTACTTTTACTCAAGTACATTTTTAATTCCGGACTTTTACTTGTAATGCAGTATTTCAACATTGCAGCATTGATACTTTCACTTAAGTACAACATTTTTGTACTTTTTCCACCACTGGACACATTCCACATGTGTTCCCCTCCGTGTCCGGAATGCCATCGCGGTTGCAGTCGCGAACGGGACCGTCCTGTGCTTTTTTCATAATCACAGGTTTTGGGTTTTTCGCTGCGATAATTTACGCGACCGTCGACACGGCTCTATTTGTGGTCCTGTCAAAAGTGTTGCCCTTGAGCGAAAAGGACGTTGAACCCTCAACCTTTTGCTACCGTGTTGTGTACAGTATGTTTCTCAAGAGAGAGGGAAGACATGTTGGATGTCTTTTTTTACTGTGTGGTAGAAAAGGGTTCTGAGATAAAAATAAACAAAAACTGCCACCGCCACTAAATCAAAAAAAGTCACTTTTATAGAAAAGTAAGTGGACGACATAACTTTTCCAGAGCGGCGCCCGAGGTTTGATTTGTCGTCAAAATGTGTTCTAAACCCACGACCTTCCTCGGAGCGCTGAGAAATCCATTCAGGACATCACCGTTTTCCTCTCTCTGCTTGTTGAACGCTGATAGACAATCCACATTGCCTGTGCGCGTGTGTGTACATGTTTGTGTGTGTGTGTGTGTGTGTGTGTGTACGTGCACACGAATGTGTGCAGTTTGTGTGGTGCACTAGCGTACGGTGGGTTCTAACGTGGACCGGGCCAGACCCCCCGACCAAAGTCTAATGTTATGTAGACAGATGCCAGGTTAATTTCTAGACCTGGCATCCTATAGTGTGTATAGTATATAGATTATACTATATATATATATTAGATTATATAATATACTAGATTATAGATGTTTTTAGATTATATGTTTAGACCAATTATAGGTTGTTGGTGTATCTATGATCCTAGATGACTATCTCTATGCATTTGATGTGTTACATTGTGCTTACTTTGTTTTCTGTAAGTCATTCTGGATTGAGAGCGTCTGCTAAACGCCTAAATTGTTAATTCTAGCGTGCATGTGTGTCTGTATGTGTGCGTTTGCGGGATCGCGTGCCTGTGTGTAAACACGTCTGTATGCGTGCGTTAAGTGTATGTGTGTGCATTTTGTATCCGTGTACATGTCATCTGCGCGCGTTTTGTCTGATTCCATGCGTGCGTGTCTGTGTACATGTGTCTCTATTTTCTTGCGCGTTTTCGCGTTGCGTGCGTCTCTGTCTGTATACGGGTCTGTCTGTATGCGCGCGTGCGTCTGATTGTTTATGTGAACAACATGTATGTCGTCGCTGTCAGGCAGAAACCTCGTAACTACATGTTTCGACTTCTTTCCGTCTTTCCGTAAATAAATGCCTTAGTTCATCATGCATACATGCATAGGGTTGGATATGTACATTTATAATGATGATTTTCTTGTTGTAAGGTCCGTTGTAAACAAAGACCGAAAATAAACCATTGATTCATTCATTTGTTCATACAACAGTGTCGCACAAAATAGTGAAAATAGCAGATCTACAAGCTCACAACGCGTCGCATCGCGACGCATTGTGAGCTTGTAGATCTGCTATTTTCACTATTTTCTAAAATATTTATTTTTAGTTTTATGATAATTAAAAAGGGAACAGTTTTGGGACATACAGTTCAAGGTTTCCGGCCGACAGCAACGATTATGTAAATGCGTGGGCGCTGCGCGTGTGGGTCTCCTGGGTGCCGTGTCCCCAAGCTGAGGTCATAACATAATTTTGGAGAACAGCCTGGCTGCGTTGAGCTCGGCTCAGCCCAGCCATGTCTTGTTCCTCCATCACTACAGTGGAAAACACTGTGTCGTGTGTTATATCTGTTTCTGGACGATGATGATGATGAGTTCAAAACACTTCCTGTTTAGCTATTAAAGCCATGCAGCAGGCTGAACAGGCATTGCTATTTAAAGGACGACTTCACCCATTTTCTTCCTATAATTGGTCTTCACTAATGCTCATGATAAAGTGGTACTGTTTTTTTCTACTCAGTCTATGTCTCATAGGAGGGCTGTGGACACTTGGATTTTTTTTTTCAAATTGTATTTGGATTTTTATTATCGTGAGAACAATGACTTCCATTATAGCATGCTAGCTTTCCAGGAATAGAAAGAAAGAAGCAGTTTCTATTAGCTTGGATTCCCTATTGATGATGTCACTGGTAGGCGGGTTTCTGAAGGGTCCACAGGCCTCCTCTGAGACAGACTGAGTAGATAAAATTGGTACCATATTATAATGAGCATTGGTGAAGACCAGTTATATGAAGATAGCTTGAAAATTGGTGAAGTCGTCCTTTAACCACATGAAACCCCTATAGCGTCCCTATGCGGCCATGTCGTAGTAGGCGAACATTGGCCCTGAAAATAGCAGATCTACAAATGTGATCCAACACTCGGGAACGCTGACAATGTTGCCGGAAATATAACGTCACCCACTTTTCAACCCCAATTTGTAGTCGTTATGCCAAACAATTCTTCCCTCACACATTTGTGGGGAAGAACGCTCACAACGCAGCACGACACGTTGTGAGCTCGTAGATCTGCTATTTTCTGCTCACTATTTTCTTTCCTCACAATACCGATGCTGGGGTTTAAAGGGTTAAGTGACTGATTAGTCCAAAGGAATGTGTTGTGAGGATGAAAGCAGTTATGACTCAGCACAGGTGAAGTGCTCTTATACAATATACACACAGTTACTGTGTATAACCGTGTGCTTCTCTTACACATGTAGATGGAATGTATGCGCGCGCACACACACACACACACACACACACACACACACACACACACTTGCATCTACATGTGTGTCTTACCTGTGGAGCCACATTCCTCAAATTCATCTGGGGTCCTTAATGCCAACCGTGTGTGTGTGTGTGTGTGTGTGTGTGTGTGTGTGTGTGTGTGTGTGTGTGTGTGTGTGCGTTGTCCATATGCAGTCTCTACCTCCCCATTTTCCCAACAGGCATAGATAATCGCCTGACTCTAGATCAGTCTCTAAGCCGATTCTCTCAACATAATAAATCCTAGAGCCTCTCGCCTCCCCCCCGATTGGAGCCGTCATCATTATTCACCTAAATCCATACAATGTGTCATTGATCGCTCATTGATCGGTCATTGGCTCTTGCTCATTTCATTCCACAATTAGGCTAGTGGTTCTCAAACATTTTCATGTCAAGGACCCCCCCAAATTGACATGTATTTGGCCCACTGACCCCCCCCATCTGAAAATACTTTAGTGCCAGGTACTCCCATAGGAGAAGAGTTTTCCACATTTGTCAATGATTTTCGAAAATAGCAGATCTACAAGCTCTCAACGCGTCGCGTTGTGAGAGCTTGTTGATCGGCTATTTTCGAACAGCTGAAATATAAGATTTAGTGTTGCTCATTTTGCTTGGGCGGGGGGCCCCCTAGGAACTCCCTCAAAGACCCTTGAGAACCGCTTTGAGACCAAAGCGCATTAGACTCCTAGCCCAAGGACAATAACATACATTAGAGGCAATAACATAGAAACATCCAGATCACATCCATGCTCTAGCACTAAAAACACAGCTCTCCACTGATCGTAGATATACGACTCTATAGCCTTTAACTACGTCTCTATCCATTCATCGATCTCCATCCCTCCGTCCGTCCCTCTCTCCTCTCCTCCTCCTCCTCTCATGGTTTTGTCCTCTGCTCCCTCCTCCTGCAGGCGGCCGTTTCAAGAAGGAGATTGTGGTCGACGGCCAGAGCCACCTCCTGCTCATCAGGGACGAAGGGGGACCCCCGGAGGCACAGGTTGGTACTGCACGCCCCCCTAGTCCTCACAGACACAGTACAGAAAACTGCAGACGTTATGTTAATGATTTGTATTAACGGATATTATTATTATCAGAGGAATACTAACGGATTGCTCCGTCTAATGCCTGGTCTTTTGTTTTCTTCACGGCGTATGATTAACTAATTAACTAATAAACACACTTTCAGAAGCCAAACAGATGTATAAAGTAGGTCAGAAGGGGGGGGTGGGGGGGAAGGAGGGGGGAGGGGGGGGGGGGGCTCGACCAAATGGTGTTTGTGTCTAGACAGAAGCCCTTGAACTGTGACCACGAAGATGAATAATTGACACGTTTTATTTACTCCTGTTCTACTGTACCTGCAATCTGCTCCTCCGTAACCGAATCTTTCTACAGTTATGCCCGTTGACTCTCTTCGTCTTCCTTGTCTCTCCTTATCTCTCTCTCTCTCTCACACTCTCTCTCTCTCTCTATCTCTCTCTTGCACTCGCTCGCTCGCTCTGTCTCTCGCTCTCTCTCTCTGTGTTTCTCTCTCGCCCACTCTCTCTCTCTCCCCTCATCTTCGGTCTCTCATATTCTCATTCTTACATTATCTGCATTATCTCTTCTTTTTTTCTCTTATTGTCTCTCTCTCATTCTATTTTTCTCATTGTCTCTCCTATTCTCTTTCTTATTATCTTTCTTTCTCTCTGTCCTTTTCTCTGTATCTGTCTCTGTCGCGCTCTGTCTCTGTCTCTGTCTCTTGTCTCTGTCTGTCTCTCTCTCTCTCTCTCTCTCTCTCTCTCTCTCTCTCTCTCTCTCTCTCTCTCTCTCTCTCTCTCTCTGTCTCATATTCTCTCCATATCATGTATATTATGCTGCTATGCTCACGCACCTTATACTTAACCTCAGGTACTTACCGCACGGATAGATATAATATGTGTAAATATGTAGATCAAGTGTTGTTTATGTTTTATCTCTCCCTCTCTTCCCCCCTTGTTCCCTTTTTTATGGAAATAACTAAAACGATGGAGCTTGCACAAAAACACATTTCAACCACTGTTTTACACCTGTAAACCTGTGATGTGACAATAAAGTTGATTCTGACCTCTCTCCCTCTCTCTCCATGTCTCTCTCTATGTCTCTCACTCTCTCGCTCTCTCTCTCTCCATGTCTCTCTCTGTGTCTCTCTCCCCTACAGTTTGCGTTGTGGGTGGATGCAGTGATCTTTGTGTTCAGTCTAGAGGATGAGATCAGCTTCCAGACGGTCTACCACTACTACAGCCGTCTGGCCAACTACCGCAACACTGCTGACCTGCCCCTGGTGCTGGTGGGCACGCAAGGTACACACACACACACACACACACACACACACACACACACACACACACACACACACACACACACACACACACACATGCCAACCTGCTGCTGGTACTGGTGGGCACGCAAGGTCAGACACACACGCACACACACATAGACATAGACACGCATGGACGCACATACAGTACACACACATGCACACCCATAGACACGCATGGACGCACATACAGTACACACACATGCACACACATAGACACGCATGGACGGACTTACGGTACACACACATGCACACACATAGACACGCATGGACGGACTTACGGTACACACACAAGCATACACCGACGCACGCAGACAGACAGACAGACGCACCGACAGATAGCGGGACACAACACCAGCACACATAACACAGAAAGATGAAAATACATACGGTCATTTGGTAGCGCGGACATCTTGGCGGGGTATAAACAGGTTGACTTAACAGTGACCCCCACCAGTATGTCTGCAGCTACTATGCCATGCCCCCCCCCCCCCCCCCCCCCAGTACAGTAGGACCAGTAAGAGTCATTATGGTTACACTTACAGTACACCATGTACCCCCGTAACTCTTGGTTCCATTTGTACACTCTTGGGGTCCATTTGGTTCCATTTGTATACTCTCAGGGTCCAGTTGGTTCCATTATACAATCTTAGTTACACACTGACCCGTAAGGGTCCATTTGGTTCCTAACTATAAATAATTTAACTGGGGGACCCCACTTTAACTCATTGAGTGCCATTTACGTGTTTCACGTGTTTTTACCGCTATGGTGCTGGGTGCCAATGACGTGTTTGACGTGTTTTTGAAAAAAATAGTTGTTGTTTTTTTAAAACATGTTCAGAACTGCAAGATATCATCATCTGAAGACGTGCAGCTCCATCCACTCCTTGTTTAACGTATAACTGAAAAAGGCTGTATCTCGCTTCCTAAGCACTTTTTTTTTTACTTTGAAAAAAACACTGGCACTGGGACAACATATTTCTGTATAATTCTGGCAATTCTGGCACTCAATGAGTTGTTAACAACCACTTCTCTTACCGCAATCTAGGAACCCATTCAGTAATTATTTATTTTTGTAATCCTTTGTTTTTGCCTCTTGGGGCACAACCTCCTTTTTTTGAGTTAAACAGGAACTCGGGTTTGGCTCCTCCCCTTTCCTAGTCAACTTCCTCCCGGATGCTTCTGTGTTTATTGCATTACACTGTCTTAAACATTACTGTACATGCCTTAAACATTACATGTTTATGGCAGTGGTGCTGACAGATTGAGAGATTACTCTTACCCTACAGTAAGTAGCGTACATGGTTTGAGTAACTATCAAAAATGTAAGATCCTCATCCTCAAGATGAATTATGATACTACTACATAAACATAATACACAAATCTGTGTTTAACCACTTGAACCCCACTATGTAAATTCTGGGGGGAATATTCACTGAGCTTGTAGATCCACTGAGCTTGTAGATGGGCTGTTTTTGGCGAAGAGATTCGGTGTGAACTGAAAAAAAGCTACCGAATTCTGTTTGTCTAAGACTAGAGGGTTTAAGTGGTTACTTTTTGGAAACCCAACTAGATTGTCAGTTGTTGTTATTATGTATTATTGAAGTCTGTCCAAGATAATGATTGTTTTGGGAAAATACGCTGCTGGATCTTTTTTTACGGGTATTGTCTTTCACACAGCCATCTGCTGTTTTATTGATACGCTGGATCAATTAAATTGCCATGTGCAATAAAATATTCATCCAGCAGTTTGCCTTTAAGTGACGTATTAGTAGAGACATGTTGGCACAACGCATAGAGAGACACATGGTAGCAAGACAACACAACACCTTCTGTACTGTCTGCCTGGCTTCTGGCCTGAGCTCACACTGACACCCGGTGGTTCCTTCTTGTCATTACATGTTAAAAGACCTCTGGATATCAGTCTTGCTCTCTCACTCTCTCTTTCTTTTTCTTTCTCACTCTCTCCCTCTTTCTCTCTCTCTCTCTTTCACTCTCTCTCTCTCTCTCTCTCTTTCTCTCTCTCTTTCATCTTCTTCTCCTTCCTCTCTCTCGCTCTCTTTCTTCTTCCTCTCGCTCTCTCTCTCTCGCTCTCGCTCTCTCTCGCTCTCGCTCTCTCTCTCTCTCTCTCTCTCGCTCTCGCTCTCTCTCTCTCTCTCTCTCTCTCTCGCACAAGATGTCATCAATACACGTCATTGTTTATGCACAGCTTTGGCAATATATCAAACTAAAACAATATAGACTTATGTATATATTTTGATGTATACATATTGTTTTTGTTTTTAGAATTCACACGTATTTTTCCATAGTTATTAAATCTACATTTCACGTAGAAGTGGATAATAATAGTCATGTTTGGCTAAACCTCACTGCATGGTTATATACTGTACGCCATTGACTTACGGTATATAATGCTGGTCCCCCTGCACGCCCAACACGCTCCATCAACCTTTCAAAACCAACTCCAATGATCCATTCCAGCCATTTCTCAACGTCTTACATGATGTCAAGACCTGGGTGGACGATCATTTTCTCACCCTTAACCCATTAAGACCTGAAGCCGATTCTGCAAATGTCTTTCGTGTTTCTATATCAGTGGTTCTCAAACTTTTTCATAATTGTCAAGGACCCCCCAAATTATATGCATTTGGCCGCTGACCACCATCTCAAAATATTTTGTTCCAGGGACCCCCAGAAGCAAAGATTTGAGTTAAAAATGTTCGCTTTAAAACAATATATATTGAAAGATTTGCACACATGTTCACGATGTATCAAAAATAGCAGATATACAAGCTCGTAGCGCCGCACTATGAGTTTGTAGATCTGCTATTTTTGAATAGCCAAAGTGTAAAATAATGCTTTTTTAGCTCAAATCGAAAAATTACACAGCTGCGTCCCAGGTCTTAATGGGAAAAACAAAAAACAAAACGGAAATCATCATTTTTGGCCATCATCCCACCATAGCCTCCAACTCCTCGGGTGTTTTAAAATTCTAACAGCCGTTCTTCTGTTAAAATCTTTGTTTTTGACAACGATTTTAAACTTGACAAACACATCAGCTCCGTTGTCAAAACAAGCTTCTTCCAACTAAGGGTTATTGCCAAGGTCAAAGCCCTACCTCCCTACCGCACAAACAGCTGGAGATGGTTATTCACACTTTTATTTCCTCCAGAGACTAGACTACTGCAACTCATTGTACACTGGCATCGATAAAAGGCGTCACTTAGGCGTCTGCAGCTGGTCCAGAGCCTAGCTGACCGAAATACAACCACACAATGACATACTGTAGTGATATATTTCAAGCAAGTTTCATATCTCTGCAAGTTGTTTTTTATACCATGCTGTCACATTGTCAGCTTGTAGATCTGCTACTTTTTTTTTAACGGTTTACCTGTAATGACATGTAATGACCAAAATA
Organism: Gymnoscopelus microlampas; assembly: GCF_963454915.1. NCBI lineage: Eukaryota > Metazoa > Chordata > Actinopteri > Myctophiformes > Myctophidae > Gymnoscopelus > Gymnoscopelus microlampas. The sequence goes on along the minus strand of NC_139961.1, from coordinate 20,844,893 downwards.
TGGAAACCAGCTTAAATTGTTAGAGGCTTAATGGGAAATCTATTATATTTCTTCTGACCATTCAATGAACTGGAATTTCTTCAGTTTTTAGTAGGTTTGCTTCCTGAGACACTGTATTTGTCTCATCTGTCAATGTTTACTGACAAATTGAGGTTGTTATTGATAAAATGTGCCTATCCATGACCATTTGTACATATCTGTCAAAAGGATACAGATACAAAAAAGCTTGTGTCTTTGTTGGTTAGCGGAGACATACAGAAAAATATCCATGATATGTAGAATTTATACAAGAATAAACTGTCTTTACTAATGAAGGCAGAATGCACATACTGTCAGTGGTGTAAAGTAACCAAGTACATTTACTTACTAAGTACTGTACTTCAGTACAATTTTGAGGTATTTTCCTACTTTAGTGGAGTTAACCACTTAAGCTCTGTATATATTTTGACTATTTGAAAATATCAGATCTACAAGCTCGCGTCGCGATGCGATACATTGTGAGCTTGTAGATCTGCTATTTTCAAAAGATTTTTATACATTTTGAAAACTTTAAATGGGACATGCTGCATAATACTTTTACTTTTGGTACGTTAAGTACATTTTGATACCAATACATTTGTACTTTTACTCAATTAAATTTAGAATTCCTAACAAGAGTATTTCTACATTGCAGTATTGATACTTTTACTTAAGTAAAACATTTGAGTACTTTTTTTCTACCACTGCATACTGTACATGGAACTACTCCTTCACCACTAGATGTCACCAAAGCCCTACTGTACCTTCCCGACACTACAACACTGCATGCTTGAATGAAACGTATGAGTATTAGCATTCTGGCTTTACAATAAATCCTAATTATATTCAGAACAATTACATTCAAAAACAAAAACAATAGGGTCTATGCACAGCAGCCATACTGGGAATGCATTGGGCCTCTTCCTTACTTCCTTCACAGGTGTTACCAATGATACTAATCAAGGCTCTGTTCCATTTAGGGTGGGACAGTGGTTGTCTAATTTTCAAGGACCCCCATAACTCTGAGAGTGTACAAACGGAACCAAATGGACCCTTACGGGTCCATTTGGTTCCGTTTGTACACTCTCAGAGTTACACACCCACCATAAGGGGCCATTTGGGAACCAAAATGGAGTGTTTCTATAATGAGCCAACATGCACGATATCAGCACCCTGACCAGAATGGAACAGAGCCTTCATTAGCACCATTGCTAACACCTGTGAAGGAAGTAAGAAGAGGCCCAATTTTTTTCCAATATGGCTGCTGTGCATAGAGCCTATTCAGCTCTAGTTGGTGAAACGTTGAGTTATAATATTCCCATAAGTAGATTGTTTGTGACTGTGACACTCATTGTGGTGTGTGTCGTGTGCCAGACGCCATCAGCTCAGCCAACCCAAGGGTGATCGACGACAGCAGAGCCAGGAAGCTGTCCAACGACCTGAAGCGGTGTACCTACTACGAGACCTGTGCCACGTACGGCCTCAACGTAGAGCGCGTCTTCCAGGACGGTAAGGGGGAAAAAAACATTTTTATTACTTTCAATGAACAAGAAAATGTGTGTGTGTGTGTTTGACCAGGAACCCCAGTGCTTGAGTCAAAGTATGCTATACTTTGACTCAAGTACTGGGATTGAGTACTTTGTGCACCACTGAGAGAGGTATTGTACAGTAAAAACGAATGAGGGCATTGCATCAATACAATGAGAGAGTATAAGGAGTCCAGTGTCGATTAAAAGGAACATAGGCCATGAACATAAACATACACACACACACACCTCTCCAACCAGCTTATATACTGTACGTAGCTTGAGAAGCACCAAAAGACATTGAATCGGTAAGGAATAAGAATTAGGCTTGTGTCACTTAAAAATGTCGAGCTTGGAGGTACCAGTGGCACACACTTACACACACACGCACACGCTCACGCTCACACTCACACTCACACTCACACTCACACACACACACACACACACACACACACCTCCAACCAGTTTATATGCTGTAGCCCAAGCAGCTCTGAAAGACATTAAATCATCTAAAAAATTGCTAAGAATTTGCCCAGTGTTATTCATGTTTCAGCCAACAGCGACCCCCCCCCCCCCCCCCCCCCCCCCCCGCCCCCACACACACACACACACACACACACACACACACACACACACACACACACCCACCCGACACATGTGAATCCAGAATCATGTTTAAGGCATGTTAAGGAGTGGTGGTGTCTCTCTCTCTCTCTCTCTCTCTCTCGTATATACCTCTGGGAAGGTGACATTCTCCTCTCCGGACCAGCGGCCGCTCCGCTCGGCCATTTGGCCACAGTCTTAATCATGTGTCAATTAAGAGCTAAATGGACCCACTCAGCTATTTAGGTCCGACTGAGCAGCAATTAAGTTTTATCATACCGGGGGAAGGGAGGGGGAGGAGAGGAGGGGAGAGGAAGGGAGAGGAGAGGAAGGGAGAGGGAGGAGAGGAGAGGAGAGGAAGGGAGGGGGAGGAGAGGAGGGGAGAGGAGAGGAAGGGAGAGGAGAGGAGAGCCGGAGTGGGGAGGCGAGGGGACGGCAGAGGAGAGGATAGAGGAGAGGAGCAGAGATGACATGTTCCCTGGCTATTAGCTGAGCCTGGCTAACGTCCATTCCAGGCATGACTAATCTATTAACCCATTGAGGCCTGTGGTTCCGATTCTACAAAAATGTCTTCCAAATCCTAACAGTTTTTAAAAAAAAAACGTATGTTGCTATATCAGTGGTGCTCAAACTTTTTCATGTCAAGGACCTCCAAAATGATATGTATTTGGCCGCAGACCCCCCATCTGAAAATGTTTTGTTCCAGTGACCCCCAGAAACAAAGATTTGTGTTAAAAATGTTCCCTTTAATAATATATAAACTGCTCAAAAAAATAAAGGGAACACTTTGATCCCTTAATTATTTTGAGTTTTTTCATGAACTGTGTACATACTGCTAACGAAAAAACTCAAAAGAATTAAGGGATCAAAGTGTTCCCTTTATTTTTTTGAGCAGTATATATTCATAGATTTCCACACATTTTCACGATTTTTCAAAAATAGCAGATCTACAAGGTCAAAGCGCGTTCCCGGTTTGAATGGGTTAAGAGTGGTGATGAATGGGAAGTCATTGGAGCTGACAGAAAATATGGCTGATTGGTGTCCTGTGTCTCACATGTGAGAATGTGACCTTGCATGATGTGCTATCAACCTCTCTCTCATTGTGACATTGTGTTTTAGGGCGGTGGTTCTGAAAGTGGGGTCCCCAGCAATACAGCATCACAATAACTTTAACCATTTTATCCATATTTTGTTGTCTATTTGGAAAATAGCAGATATACAAGCTCACGGCGTGTCGCTTTGTGCCGCGTGAAAATGTAGCATTCGTTTTTTAACATAAATTTTTTCTTCTGGGGGTCCCTGGTACAAAACGTTTTCAGATGGGGGGTCCGCGGCCAAATACATATCAATTTGGTGTCCTCTGGACACCAATTTGAGAACCACTGTTTTAAGGGGCCACAGCTGGAGGCTATTATGCCTAATTGGGGATCGTTCCTTGGCATGTAAAAGTTCGACAACCCCTGTATTAGGAAAACGGAACAACACCCAAAGTTGAAGAACTTTTCTACGGCACACACCAAACTCACCCCAGTGGCCCACGTTTGTGTCGCACATGGAAGATAAACTCTCTCCTGAGTTGTAGCAGTTGTCCAAAGGCAGCATTGTAAACAGTAAATCCTCGGCGAGGGAGACTTTTTCTTTTTTTTTTAATGTAATTTGGGGTGTATATTAATCAGCCCACGATGGGACGCTGTGGGGTTATTAATAACTCTGCGACTATCTGTTCGGCAAGGCGTGGGGGGTTAAGGCTGTAATTACTGAGAGAAATATATGACATGCAATCAGTGCTTAATTACCAGGCCTGCTGCACTAACTCATCCTGGGTGAGGTCTGTACCTCTCACATGTTTAGCCGCAAGGTACAACTGCTTTTTAGCTGCTGGTACTATAGCTATTTCAGACTTATACAAGGTACAACTGCTTTTTAGTTGCTGGTACTATAGCTATTTCAGACTTATACAAGGTACAACTGCTTTTTGGCTGCTGGTACCGCTATGGTTAGCAAATTGCAGAAATATGTAATGTAATAGTACAGGAATACATATCTTACCACTCTATTGTGAGCTTGTAGATCTGCTAATTTCACTATGTTTTGAAAAATACATTTTTTTGGGGGGGTAATTAAACTAAATTCCAAATGTGCTTCATAACTTGTACTTTTGAATACTTGAGTATTTACTTGAGTATATACTTGGTCCAAGGCTGGACCTATATACGAGAGCTACATACAATTACGTTTGCTATACCTTTTTATCTTCACATATATTTAGCTCTTTATCCAGCGTGAGTTATTAGTAGGAAATGAAGCTATATGGTCCATTGGGTTGATGTATTCCAACGAACGTCTCTCATGTGGAAGCTAATCGTTAGCAAGCGGACCTTGAATTAAGGCCTGTGTTATTATGAGGAAATGTTTTCTTCGTCGCGGTTAGCAAATATCCCGAGTCGGGCCAAATTTAACAACGTCCATGTGTCACCAACGATCTGGGTTTGTTTACTGACAAACTGGCCAAACGGCCCACTTCTAATGAATCATCGTTGTCGTGGCACGTGCAGGTCAGTAGGGGGCAGTGAATGCACATACATCGAGGTAGCATTTTTAAGCACTGGTTGTCCAATTTCTTTTTTCAGGTCAAGGACCCCCTATGTATTTGGCCACGGACCCCCCATCTGAAAATGTTTTGGGCCAGCTGGACCCCCATATACAAGATTTGTGTTGTGTTTTTGTTTGGTTGTTTAAGTTTTTTCACTGAAGCATTCATTATTGAAGCGATTACTAGGATAGCTTCATACCATATGTAAGCAATGTAATATAAAAATGACATTCAACACATCAGTTGAATGTCATTGGGGACCCCACTTTGATCACAATTGGCTTAAAGGACACAAAGGAGTTTGCTGTATCTGTGATGAAAGTCTACTACAGCCTCTAAATGAGTTTTTTTTCCTCTCCTTTTGGAGACACTTGAGTTCACATTATGTTAGACACACCTGAGCTCAGGGTCTCACAGTGTATTTCTGAGAAAGAAGAGACAGACAGACAGACAGAGGACAGACCCGTCTGCCTACCTGTTCACGTTCGTGGCAGCTCTGCTCACCGCTGTGTGCAACCGTTCTGTAGTTGTTGTGATTTGCAATGATCTAACAGTCAAAAAAAAAGAAAGAAAAAGATCAGCATACTTTATATTAGAAGCTTCTGAAGTTGTGCTGTGGTGGAATAGCCAACGTAAACGTGTGTGTGTGTGTGTGTGTGTGTGTGTGACGTCCTGCGACATGGCCTCCATGTGTATTTTTCACTTGACTATATCATCCATTAATCAGGCCTTCTAATTCTCCACCACACTGGAATCCACAGATGAGTGGCACCGTGATTATTTTAATGTATTCTGTCCACCTCCATAGCATTGCCTCTGCCTCAACGTGTGTGTGTGTGTGTGTGTGTGTGTGTGTGTGTGTGTGTGTGTGTGTGTGTGTGTGTGTGTGTGTGTGTGTGTGTGTGTGTGTGTGTGTGTGTGTGTGTGTGTGTGTGTGTGTGTGTGTGTGTGTGTGTGTGTGTGTGTGTGCTCACACGCGTGCGCACACGTGCATGCGTGTCTTGAGTTGTGAGTACTTGTGCGTATTAATTCACATTTGTGTGTGGTAATCTGTGCATATTGCATGTCTTAAGTGCTTGTCTGTGTATAGATGTGTGTGTGGTTTGATTGAATGCATGCACATGCAGTACACACACACACACACACACACACACACACACACACACACACACACACACACACACACACACACACACACACACACACACACACACGCACACAGGGATAGGTTTTCTGGAATTAGCGAGCAGCGTTCTATTCTTTCATAATTACCAGCGTACTTAGCGATGACCTTAATTTGTAGCCGAGTACTTCAGTAATGACGTAGGTCTGCTCTCCGTCTCTCCACTGCTAATTGGTCTGAAGCCATCCCAATACACACACACACACACACACACACACACACACACACACACACACACACACACACACACACACACATCATGACAATGACAGTAATTGTATCCAATGATTTGTGCAGTAAAGTATACCGTTTTTAGATAATCGGGATATTTATACGTGCATTAGAATCAGATGTTCTGTTGTTGCAATAACTGTCCGGCAGACTTCGTAGCATCGAAGCAAAGACATAAAGACGATTATAGCTACAATCCAGGACTTCTACAAATGTCGTTTAAATCCCAACAGTTTTCTGAAAAAACATATGTTTCTATATCAGTGGTTCTCAAACTTTTTCATGTCAAGGACCCCCAAAATGATATGTATTTGGCCACAGACCCCCATCTCAAAATATGTTGTTCCAGGGACCCCCCAGAAGCAAAGATTTGAGTTAAAAATGTTCGCTTTAAAAGAATATATATATTCAAAGATTTGCACACATTTTCATGATTTTTCAAAATTAGCAGACCTACAAGCTCATAGCGCTTCCATTGAGACATATTGGTTCTTTTCGACTGTCAATCCGACGTATTTCACAGGCTTTGGATTTTTGTTTCCGTACGCTATGGTTCGGTTTATAGTTGATCTACAAGCTCACTGTGTGTCGTAATGCGATGCGCTCTGAGCTTCTAGATCAACTATTTTAGCAACAAGCCATCTACAAGCTCTCAATAGCTTATAGATAGGCTATTTTTCTGTTATTATTTTAAAGGAGTAGTTCACCCAAAGAATGGCTTATATTCGATCAGTTACACACCCCATGAAGCATTGAATTCGTGGAGACTTGGTTTTTGTCGCATTCCTGAGCCAATAATTTGATTACCGGCGGAAATATGCTAATGTATCCGGTAGGAGACTCAAAGGAGGCTCTTTAGACCGCCGGTCATCAAATTATTGGCTCAGGAATGTGACAAAAACAAAAGAAATCTCCATGAATTCAGTGCTTCATGAGGTGTAGTGTGTAGTTGATAGAAATTAAGTCATTTTTTGGGTGAACTACTCCTTTAAGATTACAGCACTTGAGAGTGGTCACATATATGTTCTTCCATAAAACCCTAATGGTCTCAGATATTTCATAAATGCATGGTTAAAGCCGCAATCTGTGATCTCTTCACCTGGTTATGTAGAGCAGCAGGAACAATTTCAGTCGTGAGATTTTTATTTAGCTTTGATCCTTGTATACCACTTATTAGCCCATTTATACCGGCTCCGATTTGCATTCCCCGCCGTTCCGCTCCGTTCCGCTCAGTACCGCGACGGTACGGAGTCAGTAAGTCAGTCAGTCAGTCATCAACGGTGATATATCGTCCGCGCGTCCCCCTAACGAGCGGTCCCTGTATTCAGACGCGACGGCCGGACATCTACAAGCTCCTCACTGACAAATCACCACTAAAGACTCACATTTAAATGACATTTGCAACAAACACAAATTTGTTCCCCGGCCGCGAGGAGCCGCCGCGCGTCCGGAAATTAACCCATTAAGACCTGGAACCCACCTGTGTCATTTTTTTTTTTTTTTTTTTCTTTGGGCTATTCAAAAATAGCAGATCTACAAGCTCATAGCGCGGCACCGAGTGCCGCGCTATGAGCTTGTAGATCTGCTATTTTTGAAAAAATCTTGATTTTTTTTTTGCAAATCTTTGAAAATATATATATATATATATACATTTTTAACTCATATCTTTTCTTCTGGGGGGTCCCTGGAACAAAATATTTTGAGATGGGGGTCTGCAGACAAATACATAAATGCATTTTGGGGGTCCTTGACATGAAAAAAGTTTGAAAACCACTGATATTATAGCAACATACGTTTTTTTTCAACAACAAAAAAAATAGAATTTAGAAGACATTTGTAGAATCCCCAGAAGCATTGAGTTACAAATGTTCACTTTAATAAAACATAAATATATATACTCAAAGATTTGCGCAGATTTTCTACGATTAAAAGATCCACAAGTGCTGCGCTATGAGCTTGTATATCCGCTAATTTTTTTAATACCCAAAGAAATCTGAAAAAAACAACACAGACAGCGTTCCCGGTCTCAATGGGTTAAATTGCAATGTATGACGGAGGGGACGCGGCGGGGTTCTGGAAGTGTTACATGCCTCGTACGTATTGATCCGCAAAGCTTCTTCTGCATGCATATTCCATGACCTCACTTAATCCAATCCCCCCCGGATTGATCCGTGGTGTATAGGGCCCGGGCCCTCTCTCGGTATGATGATGATGATGATGCACGGGCGTAATTACTTAGCGCTCATGTGAATAACGAGGCTTAACCCATTAAGACCTGAGACGATTCTTAAAAATGTTTTCTAAATCCTAACAGTTTTTTTGAAAAAAAATCAAAACATTTTTTTTTTTCACTATTCTTCAAAAATAGCAGATCTACAAGCTCATAGCGCGGCACTCGGTGCCGCGCTATGAGCTTGTAGATCAGCTATTTTTGAATAGCCAAAATAAATCTTAAAATGACACAGATGCGTTCCCGGTCTTAATGGGTTAATAAAGTGTGTTTTCACTGACAAGCCCAGGCCTCCGGTTTGCCCGTGAATAAATGCTGATTCGCACTAATTTGACGTGATTCTCGATCGGGGGGGCTTTTTGCTCACTTGGGCTCCGCGCGCGTGCGCACATGTGTGTGTGTGTGTATGGCACTCGCGCGTGCGTGTGTGTATTTGTCCTCCAGTGCATGTGCATATTATGTTCACTCATATTTGTGTGTCTGTTAGTCTCTCTCTCTCTGTGTGTGTGTGTGTATTACTTTACTTGTGAGGACCAAATGTCCCCATATTATAGACTATTGGTTCTCAAAGTGGGGTCTGGGGACCCCCAGGGGTCCTTGGTGGGGGGGGGGGGGGTGGTACCAGGGGTCCCCCAGCCAAATTAGTTAATATAGCATCACAATCATTTTAACCACTTTAACCATATGTTATACTTTGGCTATTTTTGAAAAATCCCTGGCACAAGAGATTTGAGATGGAGGGTTCCGTAGGGTACACATAAATTTGGGGGTCCTTGACATGATTTTTTCTTTGAGAACCACTGTTATAGACAACATTGTGAGGACAATTGACCTGGTCCCTCACAAGTAAGGGAGTTTCGGCTTACAATTAGGAAAAGATTCAGGTTTGGAGGTCATGGGTTCGGGGTTAGAGCTAGAGTTTTCCCGACCGTATACTTAGTTGTTTGGCGATGTCACGCAGTGTAAAAAAAAATGCCGATCTACAAGCGCACAACGCATCGTATACGCGTGACGCGTTGGTAGCTTGTAGATCGGCTGTTACGGTGAAAATGTTATGACGCCGTTGAGAATATCTTCGATGGCGTCCTTAAATGTTGATGTCCCCACGAGTGCATATGGTCATACACAACGTGTGTGTGTGTGTGTGTGTGTGTGTGTGTGTGTCAGGAGGGAGGGAGGGAGGCGGGGTGACGCCAGTTCACCGCTAGCGGCACAGCGACAGTCGGAGCGCCGCGCGTCGTAAATCAAAAGGAAGCCAAACGGAGCTCAATGACTTCCAATGGAAAAACACACAAAGAGACAAAGCGCCGCATGCAGCATTTACCATTAAAAATAATTGGCCCTCCGTAGTCGCGGCTCTGCGTGCATTAACATTAGCCTGATGGGAGGGGGGAGGAGGGGGGGGGGGGGGGGTGGAGAGGAAGAGGAGGAGAGATCTAATGAAGGGGAGTAGTTTGTTTTCTGTGGGGGTCAAGCGCAGTGTGTGTGTATATCAAAGTGTTTGGACAAGGGTGGACGTGGATGGGTGTTAGGGGAGGTTAGTATTTTAGTTAAACATGTTTAAATCTACACACATGTTGCTGTGTGTGCGCGTGTGTGTGTGTGTGTGTGTGTGTGTGTGTGGGGGGGGGTTCACAAGCACACCTTCCTGGTTGGTTGTTGCACCATCATCTTTGTGTCGTTCTAGCAGATGTATTTCAGAATGGAAACAGACTGGATGAAAATTGCTTCACAACTTATTGTATATTTCTTTGATTATTAACATTTCATCCGATGAGATTCCAGAGAGAATAGAACAGAGTAGAATCTCATGCAAGAAGTCCTCTGTGTGTGTGTGTGCGCGTGTGCGTGTGCGTTTCAGTGGGTCTGTTCTTCCTGTTCAATCTATGTAACATAATGCCATTTATCTTGCGCGTGTGCGAGCGTGTGTGTTTGTGTGTGTGAGCGAGAGAGAGAGTTTGAAGGGTGTTCCCTAGACCGGCATGGGCTGGGGAACTTCTGTCTCTGAGAGAGATGAGGGGGAGGTCTCTCTCTCTCTCCCTCCCTCTCTCTCGCTCACACACACACACACACACACACACACACACACACACACACACACACACACACACACACACACACACACACACACACACACACACACACACACACACACACACACACACACACACACACACACACACACACACACACACACACACACACACACACACACACACACACACACACACACGGTGTGAGCTGGAGGGGGGAAGGGGTCCTGACAGCATGGCGGCCCCTCGTCCATCAGCGCACTAATTTAATTATCCTAATTACAGAGACATGAGCACGTGCCCCCCCCCCCTCCTCCTCCTCCTCTTCCTCCATCACCCCTTCTTTTACGTTTTTTTCTTTCCCCCCACCCACTCACCCAGTGGTGGAAGAAGCACTCGGATTCTTTTTTACTTAAGTAAAAGTAGTAAGACTTCTACATAAACATCCTCTGTTAGAAGTCAAAGGACTGTATTCAAAATGTGACTTGAATTGATCAAGTTGTAAAAACAATACAAAAAAACGGTACACCAGATCATTCTAGAAGAAGCCCAAAGGGCTCTCTACCTACAGTATGTATAACACAATAAAAACATTAGTAGAACATGATTTGCAAACAACAATTAGCCAACAAAGTTGGCACGCATGATTATTATAGAATTATGGTACAATTGACATGAGTGCAGTGTAAAAATGACACGTTGGCAACATAGTTGAAATACATGATTATACCTGATTTCCATACTAAAAACAAGCAAGTAGGGAATAGACACAAATATTTACAAAACTAAAAGAAATCAATGAGTCTGACTGTGTTGTCAGGGAATGTGTGACAATGAACGTATAACTGTGTGTGTGTGTGTGTGTGTGTGTGTGTGTGTGTGTGTGTGTGTGTGTGTGTGTGTGTGTGTGTGTGTGTGTGTGTGTGTGTGTGTGTGTGTGTGTGTGTGTGTGTGTGTGTGTGTGTGTGTGTGTGTGTGTGTGTGTGACATTAATTGACCTGGTTAATCGGAACATCCTTCAAATTGTTCTTATACAAATTAAGTAAAGATAGTTGTATACCAGTAGAGTCCCAAAGTTTATTACCTCTGTATTTAAACCATTGAGACCTGAAGCCGATTCTACATGTCTCCTAAATCTCAACAGTATTCTGAAAAACCTATGTTTCTATATCAGTGGTGCTCAATCTTTTTCATGTCAAGGACCCCCAAAATGATATGTATTTGGCCGCAGACCCCCATCAAAATATTTTGTTCCAGGGACCCCCAGAAGCAAAGATTTGAGTTAAAAACGTTTGCTTTAAATATATATATATTCAGAAGATTTGCACACATTTTCACAATTTTTCAAAAATAGCAGATCTACAAGCTCGTGCCGCGCTATGAGCTTGTATATCTGCTATTTTTGAATAGCCAAAATGTAAAATAATGCTTTTTAGCTCAAATCAAAAAATGACACAGTTCCAGGTCTTAATGGGTTAAGGGGAAATTTACTTGAGTAACAGTGCAGAAGAAGTATTGGCAGTAAAATTACTGTCTTACTTACTTACAGTACCAAACTAATCAAAATCTGCAAAGTAACCAGTAAAGCTGTCAAATAATTGTAGTAGAGTTAAAAATACAGTACAATATTTACCTCTAGAGATGTCAAAGTTATTTATTTATTTGTATTTATTTTATTTATAAAATTACTGTAGGGGAGTACAAGTATAAAGTATCGAAGAAATTGAGATACTCTGTAAAATAGAAAAATATATATCAAAATTTTACTGATGTACAGTACTTGAGTAAATGTACTTAGTTACTTTCCGCCCACCCGCCCACTCACTGTGTCACAGCACAGACGCAGGGCCTTCGTTAGCGCTCGCTAACGAGCTGAGAAGACCACTGTCCCTCTTGTCAGAGGTGGCCAGGGTTGATGTACACGCACACATGCACACGTGCACACACACACACACACACACGCACACGCACACGCACACGCACACACACACACACGTGTTTGTCGTCCTATACTTGTGAGGACATCAACATTGTAGGATGTTCATTTTATGAATTATTATTATTTCTTTATTTTTACATTTTTTTCGAAGCCTAAAGCCAAAAATAGCAACAATGTGCCATATTTCTTGGCGCATGACACTGGCGTTTTTCCTCATAGTAAGCCTATAACTTATAACGTTTAACCATGTCTCTTGTTTGTTTGTTTGACTGATTGATGGAATACTTCATTAACACTCTTATTAACAGTGCAGGTAGTACGGTCAAAGGTTATGCTGAAAGGATAACACTATAAAAGCCCCAGGGGGCTTTGTTTCCATCATTGCGTGACGACCTGGAAAATTGTCCTCACAATTGTCTTATTTCTCAAATTCTACTGTACTTGTGGGTACATTTAGCCCTCACAAGTATAGTAATACACACACACACACACACACACACACACACACACACACACACACACACACACACACACACACACACACACACACACACACACGCACGCACACACTCCCACCAAACACACACACAGCAAGCCAGTGTGAGTTGATTCCCCGCTGAGGGGCTGATGATGAAGGTTATTTTAAGTGTCACGTTGTTGTAATGAGTGGTTATGTGTTATTTTGCTGTAATGGACACAGTCAGTGGACACGACGACCTCACCTTGGTTTCTGGTCCGTGTCTTCTTCAACCACACAGCGCTGTGGTTCGCATTGGGTCAAAGTTCTCTGTCGCAATAGGCTCTATGCACAGCAGCCATAATGGAAAGAAATTGGGCCTCTTCTTTCTTCCTTCACAGGTGTTACCAATGATACTAATGAAGGCTCTGTTCCATTCTGGTCAGGGAGGGTGCTGATATTGTGCATGTTGGCTCACTAGAAACACTCCATTTTGGTTCCCAAATGGCCCCTTATGGTGCATGTCTAACTCTGAGAGTGTACAAATGGAACCAAATGGACCCTTACGGGTCCATTTGGTTCCATTTGTACACTCTCAGAGTTATGGGTGTCCTTAAAAGTAAGACAACCACTGTGCTACGCTAAATGGAACAGAGCCTTAATTAGTATCATTGGTAACACCTGTGAAGGAAGTAAGGAAGGGGCCCAATTCATTCCCAATATGGCTTCTCTGCATAGAGCCTATAGAAGCCAGGCATGTCTTCTATGGAAGCATGTTGCTGCAGCAAAAATAGCCGATCTACAAGCTATTATATATAACTAGAAGCTCGCCCCCGCTACGCGGGGGCTCGCGTCTAGCCCGCGGCCACGCCCACGTTGCGCCCGCGGCCACTTGGCAACTCATATAAGTGGCGTAGCGTCATGAGGGTCAGTGCGGCCGTGGCTCGGTCAGTGAAGACCCTGTAGTGCGGATGATATGTGGCATAGAGGGGCAGATTGTAAATCCCCAGAGGAAACATCCGTGGGCTACCATTGGTTCAGCGATGTGTGCGGTCGCCCTGCGGCCCCTCCTCCTCCACCAATGTGCAGTATTGAGAGCCCTGACGTCACAACAATTGGAGCGATGGGCACTGCACTGTGGTTGGTTAGGGTACACCTAGGGCCCAGGTAGAACCCAGTTAAAGCCTGCATGGGCGAACCCAGTTAGGACCCGCCTTGGTCCCACATAAACATGGCTAGTTGGGGCCCACCTAAGGGCCAGGTAGAAGCTACTTATAGCCTGCATGGGCATCGCAGTTGGGACTGAAGTGGATGCCGCTGACATTGCTGACATGGGGTCCATATGGTTTAGCCCACCTTGAAACCATATGGGAACTACGCTGGCATGCTGGCTGTAATGCAAACGCTGCATCATACCTGCAGTGTGTAGTTTGATGTTGTGTGTGTAGCAGATATACCTGCAGTGTGTAGATCAATGTCCATATGAAAGTCAATGCAATTTTTTCCCCAGCAGAGTTTCTAGTGTCTCTGTGTCTCTCTGGAAGAGGTTGCACATGAACTCTGCAGCCGCACTGAGGCGCTCCAACACAAACACTCTGACATTAAGCTGCTTCACACAAAACATCAAACATCAGCACCACGCTGCTGTTTGTCCAAAAGACACAATATCTCCTCTCCCACCGACGTCATGTGTTCATTTATCGACAGCCGTACAGACTCCTTTTGACACATTTTACCTCGTTTATCCAGCTCTCACTGACTCTCCACATCGGGCTGTTATTTTGCTGCGATCAAGTCAACGATGTGAGAGATTAGCTATCACAGACGGACGGACAGGGGGTGAAACATAGTCTTGCGCCATGCCTTTCGGCCTGGCGGAGACAATAAAAAAACGAAAGTAAAGGAAATGGCCATTTCTGCAACAGAAGTAGTCAACAAACTATACTATGAAAACATGGGCCACATTGGCAAAGAATGTAAGAAAGAGGCAATCATGTAGAAAATAGCCGATCTACAAGCTTACAAAGCCTCTCAACGTGAGGCGTTGCGAGCTTGTAGATCGGCTATTTTCACAATATTTACTTGTGGAACGGAGTCAAACAGAATGGGGGGGTCCCAGATCAAGTACGTGTATTTGGGGGGGGGGGGGGGGGGGGGGGGGGGCGGCGTGAAAGGGTTGATAAGCACTGCTGTAATCGGAGCGAAATTATCTGAAATTACTACATGACCATAATGCAGCCTAACATGCGTTGCACGGGCCGGTCCTGCCATTACGTTAGTTACTGTAGTTGCTGTGGAGCTACATAGTTCTCCAGAAGACACACACAAACATACACCATCTACAATGGACGAACTGAGCAGCAATAGTGACATTCACCACACGAACGTGCATTGTTGACAAAGTGATTGCACAGCCGCTGCAGGCATGACAACCACGTTAGCGTTAGCGACATGGCAGCTATCACAGCGCCCTGTCCGTCGTGCTGCAGCTGCCTGTGATGGCTACAGCAGTAACAGCAAGCTGTCTGCGATGCCATTGTCTGGAGACTGCTCTTAGCGTGACACGACCAATGAGAGTGAGCGCTGTAGTTGTTGCTAAGATACGGTGGCGTCTCTGCCCCATAGCTTGTAGATCTCTCACACATGATTGGCGTAGGCTGCGTTGCCAGGTCTGACTTTGTGTCTAAGCAATGGTCGGCTTATTTTTGCGCGCCTTTGGGCTCGTTTGCATCGTGCGCACGGCAGCGCTTGTTTAGCGTACGTCAGCGCGACGTGGCAACGGACGTGGCAACGTGAAAGGTGATTGGCTGGTGAAAAGAAACACCCGGACGTGAATTTTGTGTTGGCGAAGTGATTTGCATAAGTATTGGAGCATAATGCGTTTGATATTAATTGTACATCCTGCAAGTACAGTGATGGGATGCGAAGCAGCTGGTGTCACAGGCAGAATATTGAGGAATTTGGGGGGAAAATGTGGAGTTAGTTGGGCCATGTGTCTGCTTGGCAATTGAGCACATACACTCGTGTACACTCCATGACTGTGGCCGTCAATTATGGTAGCAAGATATATTTTTTAAATAATAACTTAAAAAAAAAAAAAAAGAACTGACTATGTGTCTGCGACGCATTGAGAGCTATTTTCAGTTATTATTTTAGCCCATTAAAACCGGGAAAGCATCTTTGTCATTTTAGATTTTTGTTCAAAAGCATTTTGGCCATTCAAAAATAGCAGATATACAAGCTCATAGCACTTCATTTCAGAGGCAAATGTTGCACTTATTTTTTTTAACTCTACAATTATTAGAAAACTTCAGTTAGTAGTTACTTTGTAGATTTAGATTACTTTTACAAAACATACACTAACCAATTAAGCCTTATTTTTAATTTCTTGCGCTTGTAACAGAGCATTGTGGTATTGCTACTTTTACTTAAGTAAGAAAATATATCTGAGTACTTCTTAGTTCCTGCACCACGCGCGCGCGCGCGCGCGCGCGCACACACACACACACACACACACACACACACACACACACACACACACACACACACACACACACACACACACGCACATTAGTTTATCACCATGTTCAGTTAGTTATCCCAGTCTATCATGACTTTATGACAGACGTAACGTCACATTGTGCTCGCTGTGATAATAGAAGCAGTGATACCTAACTAACTAGACCATCCTCAAGTCACATTAGCAGCAATTAATACATTAAATAATTAATACCGACGAGGAGCTGGTCATTAAATCAAAAACATTAATATTAAAATTAAGTAATTTAACCACGCGAACCCCTAGCGGCCCTATTCTGGGGGTGAACATTGGGCTGAATTAGCCCATAAGTTGTGAATGTGTGTAGATGTGTGATTTTCCGCAAAGATATTTGGCGATATTTGATACACAAAGAGTCTCCTTTGTGTCTCCTACGGAAACCAATGCCCACCGGCTCCGCTGGTCATCAAATTATTGGCTTAGGAATGCGACAAAAACTAAAAAATGTCCATGAGTTCAAGTCTCCATGGGGTGACTAATCGATTTTTTTTTGGGTGAACTATCCCTTTAATGTAAAAAATAATCCTATCACACAAATATTTGGCGACTCCCCTTTAGTAACTCTGAGGACCCCCTAGGGGTCCTGGACCCCGTGTTGAAGACCCCTGAACTAGGTATATAGGGCTTAAGTGTTTAAAACTGGCTAAAAACACTACAGGTCGTTGGTCTTAGGTTGGGAACCGCTGTTGACCAACTTCCCGCCAACGAGCGCTATTGAGCACAGACTGGCTGGCTAACGGGTCCCTCGTTGGACCCTCCACACAACACAACTAGCGTACAAACTGGTGGCTTGGTTATTTTGTAGCACTTAATTGTTCTCTTGCATGCTATTTACTTCTATACATGTTTGGGTGCTTTTTACTCCACCAATTAAGTCATTGTTGCCAATTGACTCCTCCCCACACACATTTTGTGTGTTGTCACTGGGGGGGGGGGTCCATTGGCAGGAGCGCCGGGCGGGTTATTAAGACAAATTAGCCAGTGATTGTTTTGATAACAAATCTGAGGTCCTGTCGCCGTGCATCAGCGTCACCCACAGGCCTGGAGGCGTCACAGCGCGCAGCAAGACAGACAGATGGACACGCACGCACACACACACACACACACACACACACACACACACACACACACACACACACACACACACACACACTGCCCTGTCACTGGGGATAAAATGTGGAGGTTTTAATTTCACAGTGAAATTAGATTACGCCAGACAGTATTATTTCTTTTCATCCTATTGAACACGACGGCCGATAAGACTGTCACCGTGTCTGCAGCTGAACTGTGATTTAGATGTGTTTTTTGCGTGACGACAAACATTGTGTCCCGGTAGCTCAGTCGGTAGAGCTCTCGCCTTTGGACCACAAGGTCATGGGTCAACTCGATGTATGAGTAGCGCGGCTTGGGTGCGGCAAGTCGCGCGGTAAGTACTGGGAGCTGATGGTTTGAGAACCAGTGGACTAGAGTTCATGTCATTCAGTCAGAATGCACGCTTACAAGGCACTCTGGATAAGAGCGTCTTCTAAATGCCTAAATTGTAAATTGTTAAACACAATATGGAGATACTGCTATATCTTAAAAAGCAACTGTGTCAACTTCCTGTTTCTGGGGGGCCTTTTGGTAATGACTTCCTGGGTTATTGTTGGTGTAACCAACAGACACAGAGTTTGTTTTGTGAATAAGGAGTGACATACCACTGGCCTCGGGCCAACGGTCACCTCTGCCAATCACATGCATTGTTCTGGGACGAGAGCCAACCCCGACACGGCTGTTTGGTCCCAAGATGGCAGCACCCAAACACTGGTGATAGATATATACGTACTGGCATCATAAGAGAAGGGAGTAGTATAGGCACAGCAGCCCTATTGGAAAGAACTTTGGCCATTTAGTGTAGCATAGTGGTTCTCAAACCCCCATAACTCTGAGAGTGTGCAAATGGAACCAAATGGGGGGTCCGTTTGGTTCCATTTGTACACTCTCAGAGTTACACACCAGCAACGGTCCATTTGGAAGCCCCTCAAGGAACCATGAGGGTCCCCCTGGACCACACTTTGAGACCCACTGGTGTAGCAGTGTGTTTCCAGTGAGCCAACATGCACCCTGACTCTTTTTGACCAGAATGGAACACAACCTTAATTAGTATCATTGGTAACACCTGTGAAGGAAGTGAGGAAGAGGCCCAATTTCTTGCCAAAATGGCTGCTGCGCATGTAGAGCCTTTATTAGGTCTCCGCTGGTTCTCTACTGGTTTGACACGGTATTGGCCATTTAAAGTCCAGATCTGATATGGTTAAACAACACCTTCTTCTTCTTCCGTTGAATTTGTTTTTCGTTATCCGTGACCGTTTCAGATCACCTTGAAGAGTCACGGTTGGGTCACGAGCCACTGGTTGAGCAACACTGGAGTTAAATGTTAAAAGATTAATTACTGTCCAGTTAGTGAGGTACAACGTTGACCTTTTCACAGAATCCCCCACCGGCACGTGTCCTGTTTCCTCTCCTCTCCTCTCCTCTCCTCTCCTCTCCTCTCCTCTCCTCTCCCCTTCCTACAGTCATTAGTTTATATTAATGATGCTAACAGAAGGTGACAGCAGTGTAATAAACTCAATAGAACGCGCGCGCACACACACACACACACACACGTTTCCTTCTCACCTTCTCATAGTAAGGATTGTACTTCGTGCACCTTATCAATGGTGTTTTCTTATCTTAAGTGTCGTCTTTCTTAAGTTCTTATCTTTCATGTTTCTCTGATATTCAGGTCAGTGTTTTTGTCTTTGTTTCTGGCCTTGCCCCCCCCCCCCCCCCCTCACGTGCCTTTGTCGTTACGGCAGGGTGTCAGAATGGAAAAGGTTAACTGTCTTCCTCCATTTGGCCTCCATTTGCGCTCTCCTCTCCTCTCCTCTCCTCTCCTCTCCTCCCCTCTCAGTACTGCAGTACTGTTCTTAATGACCCTTTAAGTGACATAAATGCCATTGACCAAGAGAAAGCATCCCTCTACTGTTTGCATGCTAAGCTACCAGCGCTAATAGCGCCGCGGGTCATTCGGTGGTTGCAGTTAACCACCATCACTAATGGTGCCTCCCATTAGACACAGCTCTAATTAAACCACTAACTATGCAGTAAGATTTTACAGTTCGTGAGATGAAATGATCACCACTTAGCACCCAGAGTCCAGATGAATAGAGTTGCTGTCGGGGCAGAAAAACTTGTATCTCCATGTTTTCAACTTTTTTTTTCCTTTATTACTTTTTTGCACAGACAATAAAAAAAACAAGAATTGTGGCAAGTAGTAAACACAAAGGTCTGTCATTTTCTGTAAAAAAAACAACAATTTAAAAAAACAATAAAACACAGCATAACAGAAAAACAAACCAAAAACAAACAAATGCAAGCGTACCAAAACAAAACAAAATTAATAGACAAAGACGGACAGTCATATTTCAACCTTTTATGTTTTTTTCCCTTCATAAATGAATGCCCTGCTACTTCATACCACAGTGTCAAGAAAAAAGCAGCAAAAATAGCCGATATACAAGTTCACGACGCACCACGTTGTGAGCTAAAAGTGAAAGTGGTTAAGTGTGCCCGCGGGTTTCATAAATATTGAACGAATGAAAAGTATTAACTAGAGCTTGTGACTGAATAAATAACTGTATTGGGTCCATTGTCGGGGTGCAAATTATCGATTAATCGATTCATTGATAAGTAACGTTTATTAGGACCAAAGGGAAAATTGTTGTCCGAAACCAAAAATGAGTGCAGAAACATAATTGCCTTGATGTGATGTATAACATTAACGAGCGTCAACGAGCATCAGCTGGACACAAACACACACACACACACACCTCCCCTCTGCAGTCTCATTTCTCTCCAAAAGTCCTTGAATATGATGGAATATGATTAAGGATTACTGTGATTATGGTAAGCTCACATTTCATATCACGCACACTGAAATCGACAAATTTAATCGAGTACATTTTTAACGCCAACATCCTTTGTCCATTTAGTCCATTTCCTGAAAAGTAACCGTTTTGGACATACAAGGTTTCCACCTGACAGCCACAATATATTCCATGGCTATTATGTGTTACAAGAAGAGTGATGTTTGGCTCTTTACTCGACACAGTGTCTGTTTGGAATAGACAACGACTCTCGGCTCAGTCAGAATCTGAATGATGGCTTAAATTGTCCCGTACTGGGAAGCAAAACACAAGCTGTTGTTGCTAAAGCTAGCTGTCCATAACTTCTATGTCATACCTGGGATTTTAACCTGCACCAGGGACTCCCACATGAGAGATGATATTTTGTACCGATTCAATCCCCACGTGTGCTGTGGCCTGGGCAGTGGTGTAAAGTAACTTAAGTGCATTTGCTCAAGAACTGTATTTAAGTGCAATTTTGAGGTACTAGAGCTTGTAGATCAGCATTGTTATTACTTTTTTGTGTGTGCAAATGTTCCCCTCCAGAATAGGCATGCGTGGGTTCAAGAGGTAAACCCTATACTTTGTTGACCGGGGTCTCCCGGGGGTCTAATATACTCCCCTCCTTTATTCCTCTACATACTAAATCTCTTAGCTGAAAATTAGCCGGTCTACAAGCTCACAACACGTCCTTTTGCGTCACTTTGCTAAGGATTCATGGTGATTCTGGCCTGGCTTAATGTACGTATGTATAGTGTATATGATATAGTGTGATCACAGTCACTCT
>NC_139961.1:20803808-20818808 GCF_963454915.1 Gymnoscopelus microlampas | reverse complement strand
TATTATGAAAATATATGGGGGTGTAAAAAAGTAAATGCAAACAAATAATTCTGTTTTTGCATTATTCAGACATGCAAACTTGTAGCTTTTCAGCTACAATAGCCGTTTTCAATCCAAATAGGGCAATAGTGTGACACCTGACCCCCCCAAAAAAAAACATGTTGTCACCCTTTTCACCTCGGGGCTGTTTGCATGCCTGATTATAATGATTGTAAAAAAAAAAAAAAAAGTAAAAAAAAAAAAAAAAAAAAATTTTCAAAACGATATTTTTTTTTCCCAAAACGATACATATCGTCACGAAAACGTATCGCGATATATCGTGGGACGATATATCGGCACACCCCTAACTACAATTATTTGAAGACTTTAGTTACTAGTTACTTTGCAGATATAAATCATGATATTATAAAACGTACATTAACCACTTCAGCCCTATTTTATACATAGGCTATTTGAAAAGAGCAGATCTACAAGCTCACAACGCGTCGCAGATATATCGGCACACCCCTAACTACAATTATTTGAAGACTTTAGTTACTAGTTACTTTGCAGATATAAATCATGATATTATAAAACGTACATTAACCACTTCAGCCCTATTTTATACATAGGCTATTTGAAAATATCCGATCTACAAGCTCACAACGCGTCGCACCGCGACGCGTTGTGAGCTTGTAGATCTGCTCTTTTCAAACATTTAGTATGTTTACTTTTGGTACTTTTAAGTATATCTTGATGCCAATACCTGTACTGTTACTCAAGTAAACCATTGAACACAGGCCTTTTACTTGCAACGGAGTATTTCTACATTCTATATTGATACTTTTACTCAAGTAAAAAAAAGAAAATAGCATTTTTTCCACCACTGACCGGACCTCCCCGCCACCCACCAACCCACCGCCGGCCCCCCACTCCACTCCACTCCGTTCTACTGGTGCAGCAGCAGTGTTATAGATGGAGAGTATTGGCACGCATTAGGGGGGGGCGCTGATTAGGAGTGGGAGGCGATTAGAACAGCAGAGTGAAGTCATAGTTCATGCTGAGAACTGTGATCAATGGCTGGATGCATTGAGTGATGATGATGGTGGTGGTTGTGGTGTTGGCGGTGGTGTAAAGTAACTAAGTACATTTACTCAAGTACTGTACTTAAGTACGATTTTGAGGTACTTTTACTTTACTGGAGTATTTTCCAATTGTCTATACTTTTACTTCTACTCCGCTACATCTCAGAGGCAAATATTGTACTTTTACTCCAATGCAGTTATTTGAAAACTTTAGTTACTAGTTACTTTGCAGATATAAATTATTATTTATTATTATAAAACATACATTAACCACTTCAGCCCTATTTTATACCTAGGCTGTTTGAAAATACACTTCGGTACTTTAAGTACATTTTGATACCAATACTTTTGTACCTTTTGAATTTTGAATTCGGGACTTTTACTTGTAACACGGTACTTCTACATTGCAGCAGCATTGATACTTTTACTCAAGGAAAACATTTGAGTACTTTTTCCACCCCCGGAAGCCTGTCCTGGACGCGAGTCTCCAGGCGGAAAAAAAAAACGGATGATGATGATGACCGAAGGTAACGATTTCCTCCGCTTGTATTTATCCTCTATCATTGTGTCGTCTCTCCCTGTGTGTGTGTGTGTGTGTGTGTGTGTGTGTGTGTGTGTGTGTGTGTGTGTGTGTGTGTGTGTGTGTGCGCGCGCGTACAGACCAGTAACGGCGGCGGCAGTCTGAGCGACTACTCGTCGTCGGTCCCGTCCACGCCCAGCACCAGTCAGAAGGAGCTGCGCATCGACGTGCCGCAGACCACCAACACGCCCACGCCCGTCCGCAAGCAGTCCAAACGCCGCTCCAACCTCTTCACCGTGAGTTCCAACAAAACACATTTTAATGTCTTTATTTGGATTTTCAGTTTAAGACATATTTTGGAAAATAAAAAACCCCCATCTGAAAATGTTTTGTTCCAGAGACCCCCAGGACAGAAGATTTATGTAAAAAAATAAATGCATAAATGATTCAAAATTTTCCAAACGTTGTTGAGATTTTTCTAAATTTGTTCAAAAATAGCAGATGTACAAGCTGCTGTTTTTGAATAGCCAACGTATAGTATGCATTTTTGAGTGGTGCCAACCACTCCTACATTTGACTTTGTCCGTGTGTCCGTATGTCCGTCTGTATGTTTGAGCACGGCTGATTGGTCAAGCTTCACGTGACACGTGACAATATGTTGTCACGTGTCACGTGACAACATATTGTTGCTGATTGTTGCGGATGCAACCAGTTACACTTTCAAAGGCACCACTCTCTTCACACTGGGTGTGATTTTTTTAATACAAATGTCATATTTTGAACCCATTTAGACCTCAGGTCTAAATGGGTTAAGACATAAATCATGTCAAGATCCAAATATATCAGAGTAAAACAAAATGCAATGTCACAAAGATCATGATCACAGCTGTATACTCTAGACACAAGCAGACTACCATACAGTTATGGATACAGGTGTCTTTTCCATATAAAGAACAATACTTAATTCATCGTTTTGCCCATCTTTTAACCAGTCCCACAATGTTGCGTCCTCGCACACACACACACACACACACACACACACACACACAGACACAGACACAGACACACACACACACACACACACACACACACACACACACACACACACACACACACACACACACACACACACACACCTTATGAGCACACAGACGCACACACACGGCACGCACGCACAATAGTTTCATAGTTCAAAATCTTCACACACTTAATGATCCACGTAAACCCTGTAGTCTCTTTGCCAAAAATAGCCGATCTAGAAGCTCATATTGCATTTGCAACACATTGTGAGCTTGTAGAGCTGCTATTTTTTGGCTAATGTCTATCATAATGTCTAAGAGCAAATACATTATTGATGGTGTTTTACTAGAATTGTAATAATGTCACTGTATTTGGTCTCAAGTGAGACCATAAGTGCTACTACTACTACTACTACTATTTGTTTTACTACAATTACTCCTAATACTGCTACTATAGATAGATAGATAGATAGATCTGCACTTAATCTGAGTTAACATAATGTATATTCTCTCAATAAATACACGCATAATGTACAATCTATAGCCATTAAATAATGTACATTATGCATGAACATACATCTATATTCATTCTTAAGTGATAGATGTATGATCAATCACTTAAGAATGAATATATGTACAGACGATCAACAGCAGATATGAGACTGAAACGTATTATGTACTAATGCTAATTAATAATACATCAAATATTAAGATATTAGTAGTAGTTGCAGTAGCATGATTATAATTAATGTGATGTCATCTTGGTAGTTGTTTTCTCATCAGATCCGTTTTCTGTAGCTCGTATTCTTTTCAGTTTAATTAAACGCGGTGTGTCTCTCTCTCTCTTCCACAGTCGAGGAAGGCCAGTGAACCTGACAAGGACAAGAAGGGCCTGGAGGGACGGACGGACAGCATCGGGAGCGGCCGCGCCATCCCAATTAAACAGGTACGGGACTGATTGAATACGTTATTCGTCAACAGAAAAGTTGTAGTTAAGCGTGGCTTTCGACTGTCAAATAGCAGCAGGCTTGGTGTAGTCGAAAAAGCGACTACACTGTTGCTATAGTATATGAACAGCCACCTCTTGAGGTCATCCCATGTCAGATTTCCTATACACCCTTTAAAGTAGAATTTCACCCCTGGAAGAACTTACAGGCACTCAATGTTAATAATATTTGTAGTTGATAACAATAGCAAAATTTGAAATTTGCACCCTATGGGCAGAAAAATATAGAAGTATGTGTGTTTGACTGGTGTTTGACTGGACTGCTGCATTACTACAATGACCATAATTCTTTGGGGCACTGCCCTTCCTTGTGGGGAGGGGAGGCTGCGTGGGGGTGTGGTCTACATTGTAGTCAGGAAATAAGGTGAGATAAAGAGACTATGAGTCAAATGACTCATAGTCTCTGAAGATATGGATACAAATATAAAAATACAGATAAAACACAAAAAACACACCAGGATCATGTTTACGGGTCCTAGACCTAGATACAAATAGGGGTTTGATGCAAAATCGGCGAAATGTCCCTTTAATTAAAAAATGTACAATGGTTACACTTGTAAATGTTCAGAGGTAAAATGGATAAATGAACTCAGTAGGATTATTTTTTTGGATGTGGTGGGAGGGAGGGATGGAGGGAGGGAGGGGCACCTGGCCAGTCTGGGAGATATAATGAGGGTCCAATAGCCGAGTTGGCACTGAACAGCAGGCCTGTGATCAGCTGAAATCTCTCTCGCTCTCTCTCTCTCTCCTCTCTCTCTCTCTCTCTCTCTCTCTCTCTCTCTCCTTCCTCTCTCTCTCTCTCTCCTCTCTTTCTCTCTCTCCCTCCGTTTGATTCGTCTTGCCTTGATTAACCCATTAAGACCTGGAACTGTGTCATTTTTAGATTTGAGCTAAAAAGCATTATTTTACACTTTGGGCTATTCAAAAATAGCAGATCTACAAGCTCATAGCGCGGCACCGAGTGCCGCGCTATGAGCTTGTAGATCTGCTATTTTTTTTAAATTGTGAAAATGTGTGCAAATCTTCTGAATATATATATATATATTTTTTTAAAGCGAACATTTTTAACTCAAATCTTTGCTTCTGGGGGTCCCTGGAACAAAATATTTTGATGGGGGTCCGCGGCCAAATGCATATAATTTTGGGGGTCCTTGACATGAAAGAAATTGAGCACCACTCATATACTGTAGAAACAGAGTTTTTTTCAGAATACCGTTGAGAGTTAGGAGACATGTAGAATCGGCTTCAGGTCTCAATGGGTTAAGAGTGAACGTGGCACACTTGACATCAATTAGATGGGGGGCCTCTCCCTTGGATTGAAATGAGATCATTAAGCTAAGGAGTGGGTAGGGATCTCTCTCTCTCTCTCTCTAAGAGAGAGAGAGAGAGAGAGAGAGAGAGGACGCTAGGGAGACGGTCGAGGGGCCCTAATGAAGTGCGGGTGCTGCCGACTGGCATATGGACCTCTCTCTCTCGCTCTGTCTCGTCTTTTGTTAAGAGTGTGTGTGTGTGTGATTTGTATTACTATACTTATGAGGGCCAAATGTCCTCACAAGTATATAGACCTTGTGAGGTCCGAGTTAAATATGCCTGATTTTTGCGAAGTTGCGTGGCCGGTGTCACGCACCAAAATAAAATAGACAATGTAGAAACTCACAAGCTCACGTTATCTCTTGCTGTCCTCACAAGTATAGTAATACAAATGTGTGTGTGTGTGTGTGTGTGTGTGTGTGTGTGTGTGAGGGGGGATTTAGAGGGGAAAACAGGAAGGACAAAAAGAAAAAGGGGGGTGTGTTCTGAAAGCTGCCAACCTCTCAGGTTTTATCTCAAACCTAAAAGGACACAAATGCTGTTTTAATGGGTTAAGAATAAGATGTTTTCAAAACAATAATAAAAAAAAAAGTATGTCCAACCGTTTTCGATATACAAGGTTTCCACCCGACAGCGACAGTGTTGGCTCGTAATTTGTGGCAAACAACAAGACCCCCCCCCCCCCCCCCAGAACAGCGGTGGGAGCGTCGTCTAGGGTCGTCCTCCAGACGGAGCGCCACGAGGAAATCGGGCAATTAAGCGCCCGTGCTAATCGCAGGCTCTCATGTCACAGCGGCGCGGCCTCGTTTGTAATCTGCTAATGAACAAACTACCAGCTTTGATTAGGAACGCCGGGCCTTTATTGAGGAGAACACTGGAGGGGGAAAAGTAACTAAGTAGGTTTACTCCAGTCGCTGTGCTTTAGTAGAATTATTTAGGTACTTTACTTGAGTATGTCAAAAAAAAAAAAAAAGTGAATATTGTACTTTTTTTTATTCCACCACAATTGTTTGAAAACTTTAGTTGCAAGTTACTTTGTACATTTAAAGTATTTTTTACAAAATATACGATATTCAACACAATGTGTGGCGAGCAAGACACTGAACCGTTAATTGCTCTAATTCAGAGGTCTTCAACAGGGGGTCCGCGACCCCTAGGGGGTCCTCAGAGTTACTACAGGGGGGCCGCCAAATCTTTGTGTGATATGATTTTTTTTTACCTTAACCACTTGAACCCTAGCATCCCTTTTTCTGAGGAAAACTAAAAATAGCAGATCTACAAGCTCACAACGCCTCGCGCTGCGAGGCGTTGTGAGCTTTTAGATCTGCTATTTTTTGGCAAAGAGGTTTGGTGTAGAGCGAAAAAAGATCAGACCAAGTAAACGAAAAAAGTTTAATCTGAAACACAATTTTATACTATATAGAGGGGGTCCCTGCTTCATCTCTCACTCAGTTAGGGGGTCCTTGGCCTGAAAACGTTGAAGACCCCTGCTCTAATTGATGAGCAGGTTGGTGCCTGGTATGGTTTCCTCCTCTGTCAGTGTGTGAATGGATAAAAGGCGCTATATAAATGCACCATTTACCATTTACCACGGAACCAACAGAGAGAGAGAGAGAGTAAGAGAGACGGACAGAAGGGAGAGAGAGAGAGAGGGAGAAATGGATACACCTGGACAAAGGTGGAGAGATGAGGATAGGAGATAGATGAAGCATCCTGCCTGCAGCCACTGGCTGTGATGTTTCTGCCATTGGAGGACAGCCTCCATGCTGTGACATGTCCCCACTACACCAGCTGCTAATTACCACCACTACACACACATCATGTTGGCTCATAGCTGGCACTAGGGGTGTGCCGATACACTAATTTCACCAAACGATACGATACGATATTTGGCTCACAACTTCGATACGATTTCGATACGATACGATACGCACTTTTTTTATTATGAAAATATATGGAGGAGAAAAAAAGAAAATGCATACAAATAATTCTGTTTTTGCATTATTCAGACATGCAAATTTGTAGCTTTTCAGCTACAATAGCCGTTTTGAACCCAAATAGTATGACACCTGACCCGAAAAAAAAACATGTTGTCACTCTTTTCACTTCGGGGCCGTTTGCATGCCTGATTATTATGATTGTAAAAAAAAAAAAAAAAAAAATTTTTTTTTTTCAAAAACGATATTTTTTTTTCCCAAAACGATACATATCGTCGCGAAAACGTATCGCGATATATCGCGGGACGATATATCGGCACACCCCTAGCTGGCACACACACTGTGTGTGTGTGTGTGTGTGTGTGTGTGTGGGGGGGTGTGTGTGAGACAGCGAGAGAAATACCGTAGTTACAAGTTTGACTACAAGTGGTTACATGTGTCTCTGTGTGCGTGCACGTGCGTGCGTGTGTGCATATGCACGTGTAACTGCACAATCTAGGCCGTGAAGCGATAATTATTTTTCTCCTCCAGACAGTAAATGAACGAGTCTATCATCAGACAGCATGAGTTAAACCCTACAGATGTGTTGGAGAAATGCACACTCTGTTCGCCATATTCCCCCTGAAATTAATCAGCCCTCATTGAAAAAACACTCGTGAAATTGAAAACAAATTGAAGTTGAAGCGTCGAATATCACACCAAATAATGGCTAATTGAAGGCAGAGACATCGCTCTACCACGGTGGTTGTCAAACATGTTCATGTCAAGGACCCCCAAATGAATGTATGTTATAATCTGCTGAGGTTTTAAGTGGTTAAAACAATATTTACCAACATATAACAACATCAGCCTTTATTTTGTCTCATATTCTCTAAAAATCCTCATTTCAAATTATTTTGTAGATTCATAGAGACTTAAGTAAACAAAGAGGATTTTCTTAAAGAATAATTCATCCTTTCACTGTTGAAAAAATGGCGAAAATAACAATATTCAACTGTTACTGTAGAAGTCTGCATTTTGTATCAATTTCCCTGTCGGAGGAAAAGGAGAACTAGATTCAGCGATTGCAGTAAACGGCGTTATAATTAAATTGTGATTTTATTTAAATGTGTATTAATTTCACCGTTTTATTTGCATGTTTATTCAGCAATTAGTGTGGTAAGCAGCACCTGGGCGCCGTGGCTGTCCCCAGATCAGAGTAAAAACGGAGTGGGCAGACGCTCTGAGGTACAGAGACGGAGGAAACTCATGCTAATTGATTTAATCATTCCCCACGGTGGTGGAGAGTCTCTCTCTCTCTCTATCTCTCTCTCTCTCTGTCTGTCTGACCTTCAGTGTTGATGGCAGCCAAGCCACACTACAGACCTGCTCCCTAATTAGACTCTGTGTGTGTGTGTGTGTGTGTGTGTGCGTGAGGCAGAGCGATTGTGAAAGCACGCGTGTCGGTAGATATCATGTGTATTTACGGCACGCAGGTCTATTAATGTTGAAGACGTCGCTACTTTCCTCCCCCCCATTATCACTCCCCATTTCGCTTCCTATATGTTAATGTGCAGCACTCCATACCTTAGCGCGTGTGCCTGCGTACGTACGGTATGTGCATGCTAGCTCAGCCAGTGCTTGTTTTAAACCACGTCTAAAACTTCATTTGAAATGAGTCTATATACCGTTTAGTGTATTTTCGCCGAAAATAGCCGTCGTTTTCGGCTATTACTCCGTCCTCCCGCCAAGCTCGCCTTTTTCGTCTCGCAAAACACAAACTCTTATCACCGTGGTTCTCAAAGTGGGCTCCGGGGACCCCCAGGGGGTCCTTGGGAGGGTTCCAGGGGGTCCCCATCAAAAGTAGTGAATATGGCGTCACAATCATTTTAACCATTTTATCCATTCATAAGTTGAATATTCAAAAACAGCAGATCTACAAGCTCACAGTGTGTCACTTTGTGCCGCGCTGTGAGCTTGTACATCTGCTTTTTTTCCCCCTGCGTTTTAAAAGAAATATTGCAAAAATATTGAAGATATTTGGAAAAAAAAAATGTCTTCTGGTCCCTGTAGCACAAAACCTTTTCAGATGGGGGGGTCCCCGGCCAAATACATATCAATTTGGGGGTCCTTGGCATTCAAAAAGTGTGAGAACCACTGCTCTATGGCCTGATGTAGTACCTGGCGCGGGTATAGCAGGGCCACGACGGCTTCAAATTAAACGTTTATCCACAGCATTCTGAAATATCAATATTTGAATATTGAACGTCTTCAAACCACAGCGGGTTGTGTGATGAATTGCTGGTTAGTGTGTGCGCGCGCTCGTTTGTGTGCGTGTGTGTGTGTGTGTGTGTGTGTGTTGGCGAGGATGGGACGGCGCTAATGTGTTTGTCACATGTCTGAGTGTGTTAGGTCGGCAGGGTTCCTCGAAGGTACACTCTGTAATCACCACTTAATTAATCACACACCGCCATGACGAGGATGCGTGCGGAGACACTGTCAACAGCACTGGACTCACACTGGAGTCTGTGTGCTCGCGTGCGTGTGTGTGTGTTAGTGTGCATGCGTGTGTGCTTGATTGTATTACTATACTTTGGAGGACCAAACATACCCACAAGTATAGTAGAATTTATTTATTTTTTATGGTCAAATATTTTTCGGGTTAGGCTTACAATCAGGAACATATTCAGGTTGGGGGTTATAGTGTTAGGATTAGATATTTAGAGGTCAGGTTTAGGGGTTTTGGATTAGAGTTTTCTTCCCCTATTTTATGCTTAGTTGTGCTGCGATGTCACACACTGAAAAATAGCCGGGATCTACAAGCCCTGGCTTGTAGATCTGTTATTTTTTTCCGGCTACAGCTGTTTTCAATGCTGTCCTTAAAACGTCGATGTCCTCACAAGTATTGGAATACAAACGCGTGTGTGTGCGTGCCCGCAACGTGCCACTCCCTAATGTAACCGCATTTCTGCGACCGTCAAGTGTATGGTACAGTGTGTGTGTGTGTGCGCGTGTGTGTGTGCGCGCAACTTCCTCCCTGTGGGTGTATTTGTGTCAGGTGTGTGTGTGAGCGAGCGTACGTACGCGCGCACGGTGGTTTATCCCATTAAAACCGGGAAAGCATAAGTGTCGCTTTTTTATTTTGCGTTGGCTATTCAAAAACAGCAGATCTACAAGCTTGCAGCGCGTCACTTCGTGACGCGCTGCAAGCTTGTAGATCTGCTGTTTTTGAACATTTCTTTTTAAAAATCTTGAAAGTGTGAGAACTAGTGATTTCAGAAGGCATAATTGTAGAATCAGGCCCTCGGGTGTTAATGGGTTATTATTTGTGGTGATGTGTGTGTGATCTCATTAGGAAGGTTAGTGCTCTGTGTGACTGCGTGTCCCACTCAAGGTGACGCGGTGGCATCTCCGCTCTCGGGCCCACATAAAGCCCTTTGTACCGGAGAATGCCTTCATTAGGACGGCGGCGCTCATTAAATACACACGCGCACGCACACACACACGCACACACACACACACACACACACACACACACACACGCTAGTATTACTATACTTGTAAGGACATCAATTTCTTAAAACCCATTAAAGGGATAGTTCACCCAAAAAAATACTTTTTTTTCTCTATTAGTCGCCCCATGGAGATTTGAATTCATTTTAATGTTTTTGTCGCATTCCTATAATAATATAATTTGATCACCAGCGGACCATTAGGCAGCGGTTTCGGTTAGTAGACACAAAGGAGACTCTCTGTGTCTCCTACCGGAACCGCTGCCGGTCATCATCAGTTATTGGCTTAGGAATGCGACAAAAACTAAACAATATGGGGTGATCGATAGATAGAAAGAAAGTTTTTTTGGGGGTGAACTATCCCTTTAAGACCCGAGGACGATTCTACAAATGCCTTCTAAATCAGTAGTTCTCACTGTGTTGTATTAAAAAATGTATTTTTCAAAAATGTTCAAAATTAGCAGATGTACAAAAGCTCGCAGCGTGGCACCAAGGTAATCCCTTGTTAAACCACACAGCCTTGCCCCTGCGGGGTGGGGGGGGGGGGGGGCACAGCGGTAGCTGCGTACTGCGTGAGATCGGACCTGGTCTCTAATGAGTGTTGGGCGTAGATCCACTCTGCCGCAATTAGACACACCCTTAACCACTTCAACCCCTTTTTTGTGTGGAGTTTGCATGTTCTCCCCTATGGAAGGTACCCTCACAAAAAACATGCAGTAATCCTGGTCTCTATACCGCCTCCCCCTGGTCGCCTGATGGAGGGGAAAGGAACTGGTTGGAATAACGTGTTCCTTCCACGCACTACGTCCAACCTGGGGAAACTCCCCCCTGTCAGGTGATAAGAAGCGGGCCGCTCACTCCTCATGCATTTGAAGGAAGCATGAGCTCAGTTCGGGACTCTCCCCAGGCTGGCAGAGGGAGAGTAGCGCCCAGGATTACCAGCTTTGGCACTGGGTGAAAAATTGGTTGCAAACTCGTGAGATAAAAGTTTAAGAAAAAAAGAAAGAAAAAAACGTAAACCAAAACTGTTACTTTTCCGGATTCAAATTAAAAAATGTGAATATGGAGATGAATCAGATGATATACTTTGTATACAGTGCAAGGACACAGACATGAATGTGATACAGATGCTATACGCAGATAGGCACACACACACACACACACACACACACACACACACACACACACACACACACACGCGCGCGGTCTCTCACACATAATGGCTTCGTTAACGTGGATGGGCAGTATAAGGTCAGATGTGTCACTTACCCTCTTCGTACCACGGACATATTTAACCCCCCCTCAAACATGGCCTTCAGTCCTCATGAGAACATTAAGACGTGACGTTCTCCAGGGGAGGCACTGACTGGCTCTGTGTATGACTTATTATACTGTAACGTACAGTAGGCATTTAGACTGCAGGCTTCTTACACTGTATAGCCTGTTTGCTAGTTTACTAATGAGACGTTGTGCAAACGAATTTTAGTGAATTGTTATTCCACGCGTTTGGAATAAAAATAGCAGATCTACAAGCTCATAGTGCGGCCGCGCTATGAGCTTGTAGATCTGCTATTTTTGAATAGCCAAACTATAAAATATGGTTGAAGTGGTTAGAATGATTGTGACACTATATTAACTAAATTTTACTGGGGACGCCCTGGTACCCCTGGGGGTCCCCGGACCCCACTTTGAGAACCAATGCGTTATACTATACAATGTACATTTTTTGTCATTATGATATCTCAATATATTGACATATCAATAAATATATATATTTTTTTACTTTGAATGAATATAAGGTTAGTTTAACCAATCTGTATGGTAGAGTTAATACAATTTAGGCATTTAGCAGACGCTCTTAATCCAGAGCGATTTACAGTGATCAAGGGTAAACTCAAGGTAATACGTCAAATGCATAGAAATACTAATCTAGGATCATAGGTAAACCGAGAACCTATCATCAGTATAAACAGTATAACATGATAAAAAAAAATATCTGTAAATTGAAACTATACAAACTATAGGATGCCTGGTCAACAAATGAACCTGGCATCCCCCCCAGGTTCATTTATACAGGTCATTCATGCAGTTCATTTATACACTATCAATACAGCCAGTATATCTACATAAATAAAGCTGACAACCAACCCCTGGTGGTGGTTATTTACGATGGCACTCGCCCCGGGGTGTCGATTTAGATCACAACAAAGAATGTAAGGTGGAGTTTTCCAACCAGGCCAGCTCAATAACGGACAGCATATAACCTACTTGGGGTGTGTGGTTTGGTTGGTCAAAGACGCACACAGGAATAAGGGGAAGACAATTAGACAGTAAACGGTAAGAGAAGTAATGTCCAGTCCAGTCACGGTATAACCTTAGCGCGCACATCTCTCTCTCTCTCTCTCTCTCTCTCTCTCTTCTCTGATTAACAACAGGTGTGCACCTCTGCGCTCTGCCGCTCGCACCCGTTTTGTGCCTGCCTGGGTGTGCGCATGCATGTACTATGTGAACGTTCCCGAGGATACACTAGGCAGCGTAAGGGTTTTAAGTGGTTAAAGGGATAGTTCACCCCCGGCCCGGACCGCTGGCCTAGCGTGTGGGTTCGAGTCCCGATCCCGACGGCCTTTGCTTCGTTGTCACTCCCCATCTCTCTCTCACCATTTTCTGTTTACTTTACTTCACTATCAATAAAGTATAGTTCAACCCCAAAATTATTTTTTATAATTTGATGACTCCGGGAGACTCCTACCGGAGACTCCGCCGGACATCAAATTATTGGCTTAGGAATGTGACATAAACAAAAACATCTTCAATTCAAGGCTCCATGGGGTGAGTAATTGATAGAAAATAAGCCTTTTTTTTTGAGTGAACTATCCTTTTAATATGTCTATTCCTTTGTGTATAATACAAACAATTAAAACCCTCACATCCAGTCATGGCGGTTTCAGATGTTAAAGCATAAACAGTTTGTGTTCGTCCTGCTTTTTTTTTTTTAATTCCCGAAGCCCCACACTCCTTGTAAACAGTGTCGTACAACAGGGCCTAATTGTGTTAGATTGTGCGTTTTAAAGTGCGGAGCGCTATGTGGCGAGCGTCGGGGGGCTCGGACAGCTTTTGTTTACAGAGGCTGTTTACGGCGCGGGACTCGTCAAGACATCTGCCTAACGCTCCTAATTAGCCCTTAATTACCGGAGAGAGGGGAGCGCTCGCACATGTCTCTGTCAGGACCCCCCGAACACGAGGAAGCATTTCTAACAGGTTCATTTCACAGACACCTACTATAGCGGAATAGACAGCCAGCCAGCTAGTCTAGTTATTTTAGTCATTTAAGTGTTTTTGTCCATTTAGTCCAGTGGTTTTCAACCTGTTTTTTATATCAAGGTCCATTATTTATTTGGCATTTGAGCCACGGAACCACGTTTGATGAGATTTAGACTCTCAGACCCAAAACATTGCGTTGGATAAGATTTTGCCCACAATTCCATGCTGTATTGATGTGTTACAGTACCATAGGA
Organism: Gymnoscopelus microlampas; assembly: GCF_963454915.1. Taxonomy (NCBI): domain Eukaryota; kingdom Metazoa; phylum Chordata; class Actinopteri; order Myctophiformes; family Myctophidae; genus Gymnoscopelus; species Gymnoscopelus microlampas. The sequence continues at coordinate 20,804,945 of NC_139961.1, read as the reverse complement.
GAGATAGCAGGCAAACGTTGATCAAAATAACAATTCTTCTGCATTCTCTAATTGTGTAGACGTCTTGTAAATTAAATAATGCAACAATCGTGAGAGGTCCCCGGACCACCGGTTGAGAACCACTGATTTAGTCAGTCAGGCAGTCGTTCAGACAGACAGACAGACAGACAGACAGACAGACAGTCAGTAGTGGTCCATTGTACCAGTTACTAAACAAGGAAGTAATGATGCATATGGAATTAATTTCAATTGTCAGTATTCAGCATTTTAATGGCATTATAGAGATTTCTACATGGCATTATTTGCTATGTTGTTCACTGCGTAATGCAAGGCACTGCTAGGGTTACAGGTCAAATTCCCCTGAAATAAATAGTCGGGCCATGATGCCGTGTTTAAGGATAAGACTGTTTACTCTTTATATGTACTGTACCTGTGCCCAAGATGTAACAATAAAGAACAGCCTTGAACCATTAACCTTGAAAAGAAGCGAGCAATAGTCCTGACATATCTATTTTGACCTTTCTGCAGGTTTTGACACTGTTGATCACGACATCCTCCTCAACTCTCACGCTTTGACCATGACTGGTTCAAACGTAGTCTATTATAAATCAAATGTATTATTATTATTATTACATATGCACAGTATATTCCTCCGTGTTAATCTATCCATTTTTAACTCTGAAATGGTACAAAATGTAACCCAATGGACCCGTGGGTTACATTTTGGTACCCTTTCAGAGTTAAACGAACCTTCATCCAGCCCCCCCCAGAAGGCTCAGTGTTGCATATAATGTACCGTTGGTCTTGCCAATGTGTTTACAGTATATCGTGTGGGGGGGAACGTCCGGAGCGTGTTTTTTCGCGCCGCGTTTTCCTTTTTGTGACGAGCCGATTAGCGTCTGTGCGCCCCGTCGTAATTGTCTCTCGCGGGGGTCGTCACAGCAGCGGCGGCGGGCTGGGTTTTGACAAGTCCCCTCACTCGTCCCCCCCCCTCCACTCCCCTCCCCCCTCCCTCTTGTGCCTCGGCGCGGCTGCTTTGTGCGGAGTTAAATTGGATGGTTAATTCGGGTGTTATTTACCCTGTAATTCATTAGTTTCCCGGCGCCATTGGCAGCGGACAGGCTGTAATTTCACGCT
>NC_139961.1:20793808-20798808 GCF_963454915.1 Gymnoscopelus microlampas | reverse complement strand
CGTCGTCTTCAGATTGTACCAGAAAGACCCCCCTCCGGTGTAATCCGCACCATCACCCTAGAACATTTTCGGACGCTTTGTCTTAAGGAAATGACTACATCTCTCGACCCCCCCGGAGGCTAGTAGTGACCTTTTTCGAAGCACCCCCTCATACATACGTCACTACAGAGCATACATGGGCGTTTCAAAACAATGTATGCTTCGTTACAAAGTTCAGCTTTTTTCTCAACAGCCATTTCATTTCTAACGGCGAACGTTGATTTCTTCCTCTTTTTAGTTTTTGTTTGAGTCCATCTTGTATTGGGGCGCACCTTATTGCCTCATAAGCGTAACACGACAGCATCTTGCGGTATCATCCATGGTAAAACAAGTGATTCCCGACCTCTTCTGGATCAGGGCCCACTTGAAAATGTCGAAAAAGTGACTGCGACCCACCCATCTGACCACTTAACAGGACAAAATACCATGATTTGTTTTTAACATTATTATTATTATATATTTTTGGGTAGAGAAAGACAGGTAACGGGGAGAGAGAGAGAGACGGAGAGAGACACGCAGCAATGGCCATCAGCAGGGCCGGACTTACCGTTGGGCTATGGTGGGCTGCAGCCAGGGGCCCCCAACTGGGGGGGGGGGGGCAAAACAATTTATAAATATTTGTTTATGATCAAATTGTAAAGTAACCCTACCACATTAACCAAATTAAAGTAACAAAAAAACGAAATAGAAGGAAAAAGCCAGCAAAAAAAAACGACTCAACTCCTATAAATCCGCCCCTGGCCATCAGGCTCGGGAATCGAACCGATGCATTAGAGTCTATGCTGTATGCTGCTTTAACCACTAGGCCATCGGCGCCCCCCAGTCTTTTTAAAAGTAATTTCATATCATCATTAAAATCTTAGTGTTCTGTCGATTTTATATTTGCGGGCGCCCCCCCCCCCATCCATCCTCCGCGACCCACCGTTGGGCCACCGGGCCACAGGTTGGGGAACCCGCCATACAGTAATGCCCTTGAAAGCGCTTTCGGGCTCACGCTCCGTCTTTTAACGAACGACTTCATCTCTGCTAGCCCCCCCCCCCCCGAGCTAGCGACCTTTTCCTAAGCACTACTCCACAATACTTCACCCGGGCGCCGAAGTGCCTCGCGCGCACCGCCGCCGCCACCACCACACAAGAAGAGACTGTATATCCAGGCATGTATTTATCTCCTCCATTTATTTCCCCATGTGGAGACCTTGTGAGCTGTCACCGTCCTGTACGAGACACCCATCCACCCCCCCACACCCCCACCCACTCCTTTGCTCCGGGAGGTAAAATAAGGGGAGACATGTGTGTGTGTCATGAACGCTCTCTGTATGTGGGTTGGTGGGGGTGTGTGTGTGTGTGTGTATTTTTATTACTATACGTTTGAGGACCAAATGTCTCCAAAAGAATAGACATGAGCTTGTAGATCGGCTATTTTTCGTGAGTTAGCGCCCGACGTGATCATACTACAGCGTCACGCAGCTTGTAGATCTGCTACTTTTGATGTTTCTGATTTTTACAACCGTTTTTAGAGAAATGGTTGTTTTATGGTAAAAAAAGAAAAAAAAAGATTTGGGGAGTTAGGCTTATGCAATTAGGAAAAGATCCCGGTTGGGATTAGGATTAGACGTTTAGAGGTTATGTTTAGGGCTTTGATGTTGGAGTCATGCCTAATTTTAAACCTAGTTGCACGCTCGAAAATACCAAGCTTGTGGTGAGTTTTTAGATCTGATTTTTGGCATTTTTTGGGGGGGTAATATGGCAAAAATGTCATTCATAAAATCCAGGCCATCCTAAAAATGTTGATGTCCTCACAAGTGTAGGAGTACAGACGTGTGTGTGTGTGTGTGTGTGTGTGTGTGTGTGTGTGTGTGTGTGTGTGTGTGACGAGTGTGCGGGGAGTTGAATAATGAAACATATTACCTATCAGAAGGCCCAGCGTGACGTTCAATTAGCCGTCCCCTCTCGCAAACTGATCGCTTGTCATCCCCGCGATGGATGACTGGAATTAATTCACTCACCACTTCTTCCCCTTGTTCTTTGTCATTCCCCCCCTGTTCCTGTCCTAAAACACAGGTTTGGGTGTCATATAGGAAACCGAGAGGTGTTGGAGTAGTCTTTTTTTAAATTCTATTAGAGCAGTGCTTCTCAAAGTGGGGTCTGGGGGATGGTTCCAGGGGGTCCCCAGCTAAATTAGTTAACTCATTGAGTGCCAGAATTAATACATTAATTAAGTCAGCCCAGTGCCAGCGTTTCTGAGCATTTCTGCGAACCTTTCAAGTAGCCTGGGACCAGACGAATCTGCGAGTGCAAAAAGAAATTTGCACTCTGCGATTTGGGTCTGGCACCGCTCCATAGAGAATCCATTTCCTGCTCCAGAAGACGTGGGTAACCTATCAGGGCCCAGTATTGAAATATGGGAGACTGTGATTGGTAGTTGGTTGTAGGTCTAACCAATTTTGCGTACAGAGCCATTGTTTTGATCCCGCCCCCTTGGGGAAAAAAACCGTCCTCATAGAGGCACCAGACTCGTATCCACGCAGTGATATAGTCTGGCTACGCGAGGCTACCTTTCAAGAGCCACAGAATATTTCGCTCCAGGACGATCGACACACAGAGTGTCGCAAAAGACTGAGGAGTGTCTCTGCTTCCATCGGGAGGAAAAAGCGTGTCACCGCGACCCTCCGTTCTTTAGTTATTGGCCGTTGAAAATAGCTTGTTCTCGCCAAAAACACAGAAAAAAACAAGAAGGCAGAGACAATTTAATTTTTCAAAATCCTTTAACATTACATCGGACGGTATCTGTATACTCTTCTCCGGAAGTCATAGGATCACTCATAGGTTGGCAAAGGGCGCCATCTAGAGTAAACACTTAACCCATTAAGACCTGAGGCAATTCTTAAAAATGTTTTCTAAATCCTATTTTTCTTTTTTGGAAAAAAATAAAAACAAGATTTTTCAAAAATAGCAGATCTACAAGCTCATAGCGCGGCACTCGGTGCCAATCAATCTTAGCCGCGTTGCGAGAATCGATCACTGCAAAGCAGTGCCGCTTGTGCACCACTGCAACAGTAGCATAATTCCCCCATAGTGGTTCTCCATTCAGATGTACTCTCCAGCAGAACATATTCTCACAATGTAAACCAGGTTGGATCCGAAACAATGGCATTGTAATGTTCGAGTTATCGCTTATATTATTGGTTCAGTGGCATGTCACGCAAAGTTCGGCCAATCCACAAAGCCGATCGGTCGGGTAGGCCAATCAAGGAAGCCGATGACCGTTGATCTCCTAATATGGCAAATTGAATCCCCCACGCCACACAGCAGACAGTCTGTTTTCCAACATTAATGCTTTGTGGTGTTTAGACTTAAAAAAGAAAAAAGAAAAGAAAAACTCGTAAATATAAAAGCAACACAGATGCTAGCGTCGCAGCTCCCCCGCTTTGCTTTATTATTATTATTTTATTTTGCCCCTCTGTGAGTTTAATTTCTTAAACTTTTATGCCTTTTTTTTAAAAACATTATCTTTTATTTTCATTCCCCACCAATTGAAGTTCCAGATAAAATGCACAAATAAAAGAAAATTATCCACTGATGATAATTCACGCGAGCCGTAAACATTTAAATAAATCCAGGCTGTTACAAGTAAAGTACTGATACTGGTCCTGACATCTGGTAGACATTCTGGTCTCCAACATGGATGCTGAGTGAGGTCCTCTGTTGTAGGTCTGACCTGATGTTTACGTGTGACATCATCATGCCTCGATCGCCCACACCTGCACTTTCACTGATTTTGGACGCTTTGGAATTGTAGTTGTTATTATTAGTCCGCGGAACATGCCACACCAAAATGTTACTGCTTGTACCCACTGTATATGAATGTATTGTGAATGAATTGTATTTTGAATCTTCTGCACTTATTATTACTCTCCGCAGGAGAGTTTTGTTTTCACTTTCTAAATATGACACACCGATTGGTCAAGCCTCACGTGACACGTGACAATACGGTGAAATATTGTATAAATACATGGCGTCACTTTGGCAGTGTCTTTGCCACTGCCAAAGTGAGGTAAGACAGGAACCATCACGAAATGGCTGCATGGCTGATACATAATTAGCAAATAGGACAGATAGGACACTTATATAGACAGGAGGGATATGACACTTACACAGACGGATAGGACACTTATAGTACACAGACAGGACGGATAGGACACTTATACAGACAGGACGGATAGGACACTTATACAGACAGGACGGATAGGACACTTACATAGACAGGATATGACACTTACACAGACACGTACACAGACAGGACGGATAGGACACTTACAGTATACAGACAGGACGGATAGGACACTTACAGTATACAGACAGGACGGATAGGACACTTATACAGACAGGAGGGATAGGACACTTATACAGACAGGAGGGATAGGACACTTACACAGACAGGAGGGATAGGACACTTACATAGACAGGACGGATAGGACACTTATACAGACAAGACGGATAGGACACTTATACAGAGGGATAGGACACTTATACAGACAGGACGAATATGGCGGACACGGACCTGTGTAAGTGTTTGATCGGACACTTATACAGACAGAATGGATAGGACAGTTGTTGGAGGAGGCGAGGAGGCTCTCCACGTCCGCATTGAGCGAGTGTGCATCAAGTGTATCCTCGACCACTCTCAACAGCTCCTCCCTCACTTATACAGACAGGACGGATAGGACACTTATACAGACAGGAGGGATACAGGACGGCATAAGAAGTAGAATATTCCTAGAAGTAGAATACTCCCAACATTCCCAACACAAGTCTGCCGGCGGAGAGTTGTGCTCCGAGGAGCACTTTTTCTAGTTATTATTATTATTATCTAGCATTAACGTTGGACTCCCATTTGCTGTGTTGGTGTTGTGTCAGTTCCACCTCATGCACCTTCACTTGGTTAACGAGGGTCTCTTAAC
>NC_139961.1:20768808-20791308 GCF_963454915.1 Gymnoscopelus microlampas | reverse complement strand
ACACACACACACACAGTCCATCTCTCTGTTTGTTTCAGCGGTCCATCAATCTCATCTCTTACTACATCTATTTTCTTACTCATACTCTCTCTCTGTCTCTCTCTCTCTCTCTCTCTCTCTCTCTCTGTCTCTCTGTCTCTCTCTCTCTCTCTCTCTCTCTCTGATATGCAATCAGTCCTTATTGTTATTGTTAATTAAAAAGGGAATGGTTTCCCCAGCACCACGCTGATGGGCCGAGACACAGATGCAGATAGATAAACGGACGGATGGAGGGATGGATAGATGGAGGAATGAGTGGTTATGGAGGGGGGAGAGAGAGGGGGGGGTAAAACGATGAAAGTGAGGAGGCAAATCGATGCCATCAAATCAAATGAGACGGGCCCGGCCCACCTAGTGTCCCTGAAACCGCGGGCGAGCGGAGGAGCGACATCGTGCAGGGCGTTTCACCCAGGGCCTGGATCTGCTGCTTTTTAACCCATTAAGACCTGAGGCCCGTTCTACAGAATGCCTTCTAAATCAGTGGTTCTCACACTTTTTTGTGCCACAAGGACCCCCAAAATGATATGTATATGTGGCTGCAGATCCCCCCCATCTGAAAATGTTTTGTGCCAGGGACCCCTATAGAAGCAACGATTTGAGTCATAAATGTTCCCTTTAAAAAAATATGTTACATTTACATTTTTCATTTAAAAAAAATAGCAGATATACAAGCTCATAGCACGGCACTCTTGACGACCTCACAAACGATAGGCTCCCGCAGGGCCGGCGCGCCCATCAGGCAGAGTTGGCATTTTTCTTCTTTTTTTTTTTTGCAGGCTCAAGGTGGCGCTGTGGCAGAAAACGGTGGCGCGGCGCTGTCAGACATAGGATAGGCTCCTGTCCTCTGAATTACTCTCTGTTTAACCCATTGAGACCTGGAACTTTGTCATTTTTAGATTTGAGCTAAAAAAGCATTATTTTACACTTTGGGCTATTCAAAAATAGCAGATCTACAAGCTCGTAGCGCGGCACCGAGTGCCGCGCTACGAGCTTGTAGATCTGCTATTTTTGAAAAATCGTGAAAATGTGTGCAAATCTTTGAATATATATATTTTTTAAAGCAAACATTTTGAACTAAAATCTTTGCTTCTGGGGGGTCCCTGGAACAACATATTTTGATGGGGGTTGGCGGCCAAATACATATAATTTTTGGGGTCCTTGACATGAAAAAGTTTGAGGACCACTGATATAGAAACATACGTTTTTCAGAAAACTGTTGGGATTTAGGAGACATGTAGAATCAGCTTCAGGTCTCAATGGGTTAAAAGAGACCGAGGTGCTCTTATTTTTAAATGGGGGGGGGGGGGGGCCTAGGGCGCCAAATTGCCTAGCACCGGCCCTGGGCTCCCGGTTCGCCCAGTGTGCCTTCAAGTGACAAAAAAAAACTGTTTTTATGAAAACTGATCTTCAAAACCAGATGAGGATTAATGCTATTAATACATGCTGCACTAAAATATTAACACTGTCATAGGACAGTTGGAAATCTTGGCTGCCGTGTTAAGTGGTCAGATGGGTGGACCGTGTGCATTTCCAGAGCGTGTTTATTTGAATGACCAATCGATCGATGATGTTCCACCATGGTTCAATGGAACCTACTTGTAGGTAGAGTACTTTAAGCTCTTAGTTATTGGTATCACTTTTTAATATTACAATCTTAGTCCTTTGTCAACTGTTTGGGGTCCCCACTTGCAATACCCTCACGGTCCACCAGGGACCCGGCCCCACAGGTTGAGAACCAGCGTGATAGGAGATATGGAAGGGAGTCAGACCTTGCTATCAGGAATGACTTACAGCTTAAAATATGTATTTTTAAAAAATGTATTGTTTTCCGTCCCCTGGGACAGTCGATGTGTGAAAAATCAAATTATTGACTTAGTTATTACAAGTATTTTGCTTATGGTAGTTTATCACCAATTGGATTAGCTGATGCAGTAAATTAGCGTGAAAAGGCATCACTTAACACACACACACACACACACACACACACACACACACACACACACACACACACACACACACACACACACACACACACACACACACACACACACACACACACACACACACGCAAAACCCCCTCCAGCACTAGAAGAAGAAGCGAGGGGAAAAAAACAGGTTTTTCTGAGCCCGTTGCATCTGCAGTTCGGGCGTCAATTAGCGTGTTTGCGGAGGCTAATAGAATGAAACTCAATCAGTGCCGCTAATTGGCTGACTATGTGCAAAGAAATCACATTAATGCCGCTAATTAAGTGGATGGCAATAGATGCCACCTAATTGGCAAGACAAGTCTCCTCCAAGAACTCACTACTTTGCTTGTTTGCTACGCTGGTCCAAAAAGCCACAGCCGGCAATTAACGGCTCTCGTGTTAATTAATCCATCCATGTATTTACTCATTCATTCATTGTAAGTGAATGCAAACATGACAGGTCAGAGCTGAGAAAGAACTGGGGAATGAAGAGTGTGTTCCTAATGTCACAGGTTCGAGCCTGTCCTGAAGAGTAACGCCTACTTCCTGTGTCACTTGTGTTTTTTTAAATGATTTTGTATTAATACATTTATTGTATAGGAAGGGTGTAACACTTGCCACTTGTTTTATTTCTTTAGTATACATTTTTTGATGATGTATATGTATGTCTTATTGTGTTGTCTCCCTCGGGCACACAGGAAGACAAAATTACAATCGATGTTTCATTAGAATGTAAATGGCCATATATACAGATGTGCCACTTCAAAACTTCACACGTTACTGTTCTTTCCCTGAAAGTCCCCTGAAAATGCATTTTTTTCCTCCCTTTTCTGCCCTTAAAATGCACTGTTTTGCCCCTGAAAAGAAGTTGTCACTACACATCCCCGTTTTTCCCTTCAAAAGACATCCATATACATGAGAACAAAAGAATGTGTGTTTAAGAAGGTGTCAGACTCATTATGAGGCGAAAGGTGATTTGACCAGTTGCTCAAATTAATTAGCATCATAAAAGCAGTGATCATCAAAATAATTCAGCATTTTAAATGCCCTTCTTTGTCCCTCTTATTGCCCTGGGAATCCCCTGAAAATTTACTGTCTTGGCGATGGCAGGACATGTGAAGTTTTGAAGTGGCACATCTGTAAATGATGTGAAATAATGTACAAAGCACATTTACTGTATATGAAAACAGAATGAGTAAACAGAAGAACATCTGTTCACTTTTCTAGCTAATCACGTACTTCCTGCCTTGAGCAGTGGCTACGGTTGCTAAAGCCCAATGAAAAAGGGGGTCGAGAGAGATGTTGGTGTTTAAGCTAATCACTCAAATCAGTTGTCTTTTAGATATTTATTCACTAAATCACACATAATACATAAATCGAATACATAAGTTACATGGTCAGTTACAGATAGACCTGGTGCTGGTTCATTAAGTCAGCGTCAGGCTAGGTATAAACAGACGTTAGTTACATCACTTAGACAGACCGGTTAGGTTATTAAACCTGTAAGAAAACAAAACACAGAGAACAACAATATAAATGACATGAATCTTCACCCTATTTGAATACATTCAGCAATATCATCATTACAGCATTATTCTTACTCACTTTAGTCCATCCATTCTCTCGCCAAGTTGTTAGCTAAACTGTACCAGGTTCCATTCCCCTGGCACAGCGATCGAATCTAAAGCTTTCTCCCAAGACAAGCTATTATATCAACTTTACACACTGACCCGCCTTCAGGCCAGTTTACCCACAAGGCTTTGCGCTTGGTCCTGTACTGTTCCTTGCCACACAAGCCTTTGTCCCTTATCTCACCTTCCCCCGCTTGGTATGCAAGGGGCCCCTTTGAAGCAGATAGCTCAACAGGGGGTCTATGGCTTGCTAGACTCAACTTAAATGGGACATTGTCTTCAACAGGACAGTTGAAACTAAGTACATTACTATATCATTAATAATAATCCACAATTATCTTTCATAATCATATTATTATTCCACACCTGCCACCTGTGTGTCTGATCTAGTATCCAGGACACACACAAAACATTCCTCGTGAGCTTTTTGGCTTAGATAACGGCTCGGTAAAACTATTGTTTAGTATGGCTCTCTGTAAACCTTCTCAACACACATTTCACACATTGTCTCTAAGTGGCTCCAAACCCATACACTGAAACAATTAACAGTTCAACTTAATGTTCTCAATTTGTTTGAAATACTTTTTTGGACATTGTGGCTAATATTTGATCTCAAATTGACTTTACTTCATAGTAAATCATGACCAATTTAATTTAGCAACAATTCTTTTCCACTAGTTTATCCCTGAGATTTTTCCTAAATCCCAGGACAAATTAACTTTGATTGTAGTTATTATCTATATTCAAGCATGAACCCTCCAAGGCCCATTTGTTTGACACCCACGTGTCTTGTCTTTTTTCTCTCCTCCCACTAAGTCAATGTCCTATTTTAGGGCATTTTGCCATGGTAACTGACATTGCAATTTGGGCAAAAGGGTTAAAAGATTATTAAAATAGTTGATCTACAATTACACCTTAAGAAGCCTTAACTTAAACTTCAAGCACACATACAAAAATGCTTCTTATACAATCAACAAATAATAATTCAAACGGTTTGGTTACTCAGATCATGAGTCAAACATCAGTAAAGAATACATTTTGTTGGGCGGAAGAACTTTCCAACCATTGTTTGCATTTTGGACGTTTTGGAAGTTACAAGTAGCTTAATACATTTCATTATGCGTTAAGTTATTTCTTCTGTGGTAATATTGTAAATCCTAGAAATGATACATTCATTTACAAAATATATTTCGAAATTCCTATGTAAACAGTCGCTCAAATAAGACATTTCGATTTTTTAGACACCGCGCTGGCATCTTTTCGCTTCTCGTCCGCACTGCCCCCTTACTCTGAGGGTGGCAGCGCAAGTGTCAGTTCGTTCGCCAGTGCTGGCACCACCAGCCGCCAGTGGGACTGCTTTTTAGCAGCTCCCTCCTGGGGCCTCTTCTCAGCTGTTGCCAAGAAAGAGCTGGTTGCCCCCTCCGCAGAGGGTGAGGAAGGCTCATCTTTTATCTTCACCTTCTTTTTTCTAATTATTCCAGCCCCACCAGGACGAAGCATTCTCTCTGCCTGGATCCTGGCGGTAAGAACTGAAGCGACCTGACGTAGCACCCTGCCTCTCTTTTCTCTCCGCAATTTCCTCATGACCCACCGGACTGGAGCGAAGAGGTCAGGAGGCTTGCATATTTCACACTCGCATTTTTTCAAGAGGTCAGGAGATTTGCAGTTCGCACATTCGCATAATTTTACCTCGACTGGCCTGCAAACCAAGGTTTGCCTCCTGCCACCGTTGTGAACTGGAGGCTCGGAGGAAACACCGCTTTCAGCTGGTAGCCTGCCACCGCATAATTTTACCTTGACTGGTCTGCAAACCAAGGTTTGCCTCCTGCCACCGTTGTGAACTGGAGGCTCAGAGGACACGCCGCTTTCAGCAGGTAGCCTGCCACCTTGGTTACCCCGAGGCTCCGTAGGACCACCCAGCTGGCTGGCCATGGCTCTCCGCCCTGGCGTAGTGGTGTGCTTCCCCTCCATCTTGGGTGGGCTGGTGTCGACGTTCGTCATAGCGGCGCCCTCTGGACGGTCCTCCATGACAGCTGTTGTGGCTGACACCTCCGACGGTGCCTCTCCTGGTGCAGCTTCTCCAGTAGTGACCTCCAGCGGCTGGCTCTCCGCAGTTACTCCCTGGACCTCCTCCGTGATGAGTGAGTCAGTGTAGACGTCCTCTGACGCCCACGCCAGCGCCTCTCCTGGTGCAGCATTCCCAGTTGCAACATCCAGTGGCTGGCATCCCTCTGCGTTGATTGGTTCGGTGACGACGTCCTCTGACGCCCTCGCCGGCGCCTCTCCTGCGGCCTCTGGTGGATGGTATCCCTCTGCGTTGAGTGGGTCCTCCCCCGTGGCTTTCACGATTGACGCCTCCGCCTCGACCACCACGTCACCCGTGGCCTTGTCTCCAGGAGCTGGTTCGACCTCCGATGGCACTCCCTCCTCGGCCGCCGACTCCTCTGCGACGTTGACCCCCTCTGGAACCTTCTCAGCGTCGTCTTCTGGAGCAGTAGCAGCTTCTGGTTCAGCCGCTTGCACAGTGGGAGTAACTTTCTCACCTCCCTCTGCAGCGTAGAGTGGGGTCTCTGCGTTCGCAGCTTCGTCTGCAGGAACAGCAACGCCTGGTTCGACCTCTGATGGCACTCCCTCCTCGGCCGCCGACTCCTCTGCGACGTTGACTCCCTCTGGAACCTTCTCAGCGTCGTCTTCTGGAGCAGTAGCAGCTTCTGGTTCAGCCGCTTGCACAGTGGGAGTAACTTTCTCACCTCCCTCTGCAGCGTAGAGTGGGGTCTCTGCGTTCGCAGCTTCGTCTGCAGGAACAGCAACGCCTGGTTCGACCTCTGGAGTGGTGCCATCAATGGCTGCTCGTCCAGCGGCTTGGCCAGTGGGAATTACATTCCAACCCCCCACTGCAGCGGCCGGCTCATCTGTAGGACTGGTGACTCCAACCCCCTCTCCAGTTACGACCGGGACTGCTGCTGGGTTAGACATTTGCTCTACACTCACAGCAGGGGATTCACGCAATCTGGCTTTTGACCACTTGGTCAACTGGGCTACCTTTCTTTCCCTCAGCTGCTGGTATTTATTGCACATCTCTGTTTCCTTAAGCTCAGAGATATGGCCTTTCCACCCCAGCACTGCTTCCTCAAGATAACCGAGTCTCCTAGATAACACACGCCCCTTCTTATTTTGCGCTGTGCTGGACACGGCCAGTGAGCTGATTTTCTCAGCCTCATCTAAAGCTTGCACTAATTCCTGGACCAGATCGTGCATTTGCTTTTCCACATGGTGGGACCAAAAGTAGGTCTCAAATTTCTGGTCTGTTTCTACAAACCTCTGTACACAAGCTTCTATCATCTTGTAAACCTCATGGGTGTCGCTGCCACTTTCTACTAGCGCGGTGATATAATCACCTGTAATCTCATAGAGTCTGGTAAAAACCGTCCTCAGATTCTCTCTCTTCGTGGCTAGCTCTGGCTTTGATAATTGGAGCCAAAGGTACGACATCTGGTCCTCAGCCAACTCTGCTTCCCACCCAAAGTCTGACTCTGCTGCCTTCACCCCTTCCATCAAATCAGCTAATCCTGCCATATTCCCCTTTTTTACCTCGCCTTCTTGGCTATAGGACTTTAGGTTTAGGCTTTTCAGTTAGTCTTAATTCAATAGGCCGTGAAAGCAATCGTCAGTTATTTTTAGCAAGTAGTAGTGTTGTTCAGCCTTTAGCTAATAACAACAATAATTAATTAACACTGTGTTTAACCTGTAATAGCACTCACCCTGTAGCATTCTATGCAAGAAGCCTGTTAATGGTCTATTCACATTTAGTTATTTTGTTTAATTAATACTGGCAGGATTTATTTAGCTCTACCAAAGTAAATAATAGCATTTAACCCACAATGATGACTTAATCCACTGCTATCGTAACTAATCATCTAGTTGCTCACAGTTTTAGTCTATCATAAAGTCTGGTTGAACATGGTATTACACTAGTGGTAGAAAACCTCCCCCACCCCTTATCAGTAAACAATGGCCTTTAACTCCCAATCATAAGATCACGTCTTTTAGTCTAATTTTTAGCTATATTGCAGTGGCTGGTCTCTCATAAAGCCTAGTTAAACCATGAATACTATTTTAAAGTTTGTCTAATCAGCTTAAAGCAAGCATCTATGATTAGATTATTAACCAAACCTGACTACTTCTCCTCTCAAGGCGTGTTAGAATTTGGCGGTTAGCTTAGCACTTTATGCTAGACAATAGAGCTACTTAGCTTAGCTTGCTGCTAAACCTCCTAGCCCCTATCTTTATGCTAGACAATAGATCTGTTAGCACTGTGAGCTAGCGACACTAAGAGTAGCTCTCAGGACTGTTAGCTTTCTAAACCCCCTTACTGGTACGCTAATCAAACTTTTAACGGTAGCCTAGCTACAGAACCTGTGGTTAGCTTCTAGCTTCTCCCTCAGCTCCTTATTCTTAGCACGCAGCGTTTCACAATCTACAGTCTCTTTGTCCTCCACGGTCTTCGCAGAACTGTGGGGCTTTGTTCATAGCAACCTGATAGCGAGTCTCTTCCCGGTGGTTCCTCGGGCCCGTACGGTGTTACTGCCTCGGTCCTAGCGTCGTGTAGGCCGCCGGCTCCGTGTATCTCCCTTCGCCTCCGTGGACAGATGACTTCCTTCAGTTTGTGTTAGTTGAGGCCCTTTGTCCCCTTTGTTCACACAACTAGCACTGGTTCATTAAGCCAGCGTTAGTTCTGTGAGCCTATTTAAACCTGTCCCATACCAGGCCTTATAATTATTTTATTATACAACTCACGTCTCATCTTAAAGAGACCGTGCGTCTTCATTCCTATGGCTATAGGAGTTTGTTATTCTGTATATAACATGCATAACATCCGCTTCCAAGGCCTCTCTCTTTCCTAGAATTACAGAAGCTACCACGGGACCTTTTCTCAAGGTTCATCCGCTTCTATGGCCAAATACTTTCTTAGAGTTTACCAAGGCTACCACGGGTTTATAATTGTTTAATTACTCTGTAACATTTAATCACTGTTTAATGACTATGTAACCAATACACACAACTAGTTGTCCCTCTCAGACACACTAGTGGTTGATTACTATGTAACACTTAAACTTTGTTAATGACTGTGTAATTATACTTATACCTAGTTGTCCCTCTCAGACAAACTAGTACTGTGTTAAAGGCCAATGCTTAAAACTCAAACATGCCTCCTCCGGAGGCATCAGTAGTTTTATTACTTTAGTAATACACAACTCTGAAGGCCTTATTAAAGGCCAGCACAGTTTCATACTGTGTTATACCCTCTGTATAACACGGTTAATTGCTTAAAACTCAGTTGTACGTCCCCTCCGGGGACTGCTAGAGTTTAATAACTGTTCACTTTTCTAGCTAATCACGTACTTCCTGCCTTGAGCAGTGGCTACGGTTGCTAAAGCCCAATGAAAAAGGGGGTCGAGAGAGATGTTGGTGTTTAAGCTAATCACTCAAATCAGTTGTCTTTTAGATATTTATTCACTAAATCACACATAATACATAAATCGAATACATAAGTTACATGGTCAGTTACAGATAGACCTGGTGCTGGTTCATTAAGTCAGCGTCAGGCTAGGTATAAACAGACGTTAGTTACATCACTTAGACAGACCGGTTAGGTTATTAAACCTGTAAGAAAACAAAACACAGAGAACAACAATATAAATGACATGAATCTTCACCCTATTTGAATACATTCAGCAATATCATCATTACAGCATTATTCTTACTCACTTTAGTCCATCCATTCTCTCGCCAAGTTGTTAGCTAAACTGTACCAGGTTCCATTCCCCTGGCACAGCGATCGAATCTAAAGCTTTCTCCCAAGACAAGCTATTATATCAACTTTACACACTGACCCGCCTTCAGGCCAGTTTACCCACAAGGCTTTGCGCTTGGTCCTGTACTGTTCCTTGCCACACAAGCCTTTGTCCCTTATCTCACCTTCCCCCGCTTGGTATGCAAGGGGCCCCTTTGAAGCAGATAGCTCAACAGGGGGTCTATGGCTTGCTAGACTCAACTTAAATGGGACATTGTCTTCAACAGGACAGTTGAAACTAAGTACATTACTATATCATTAATAATAATCCACAATTATCTTTCATAATCATATTATTATTCCACAACATCAATGCTCTCATCAATACACTCATTTGAGTTCAATTGAATATTGTCTCTGTCAGGAGGAAAGCTCATACTGGTATGTCCAAAACTGTTACTTTTCAAGATTGAAAAAACACAAAAAAATCAAGAGTAGCAGATCTACACGCTCGAAACGCGTCGCTTTCGAGCGTGTAGATCTGCTACTTTTGATGCTTCCGTGCGACGCTGTAGCATGATCAAGTAGGGCGTTAATTTACGAAAAAAAACACAAAAAGGAAAAAAATATGGGGTTAAGTGGTTTCTGCCCGACGACAACAATATTAGGATTTGTTCTGATTGGTGTATCAGAGTACAGGATAGAGCACTGTTTTATCAGTACAGTACGGTACGGTACAATGTAGTGTGTTATTCCCTCATCAGTAGCAGTTGTTGTTACATAGTGTTACTTTATATCCCACACAGGGTCTTTTAATGCATCGATCCGTGTTCAGACAGGATGCTCTGCACCGCATGGATTACCTTTTCCTCCGGCATCAGCAATATCACCACCTCACTGTTAGCTTTGCATTTTTCACACTGTCACTTAGCCTCCCTCGCTGCCGATAGGCGCACACGCGCGCACACACAGACACACACACACACACACACACACGCAGGATGCACTCTTTCACACAGGCACACATAACGCGCTTTCGCAAGCTTGCACGTGCATTGGTAGACACTCTCACTTACACACGCCTGTACACAAACACTTGAACACAGGCATCCATATTCTGAGGGGGGAACATTAGGCAAAAACAATTGCAGATCTGCAAGCTCACTTTGTGAGCTATTGCGGGCAATTTTTTTGCTTTCTTTTTTTGGTGTACACAGGGAAAAAAAGGGGTCCAAGTACAGAGCCAACTTCGGTCCAGTTTGACTAAGTCTAGAACATTGACCCCCAGGGGGTCCCCAGCGAAATTAGTTAATACAGCGTCACATTCGTTTTAACCACTTTAACCATATTCTATACTTTGGCTATTCAAAAATAGCAGATATACAAGTTCATAGCGCGGCAACAAGAAAATGTTGAATCATTTTGATAATTGTTTTAACACAAATCTTCTCTTCTAGGGGGTCCCTGGCACAAAACATTTTCAAACGGGGGGGGGGGGGGTCCGTGGCCAAATAGTATATATCAATTTGGGGGTCCTTGAAAAAGTTTGGGAACTAACTGGTCTAGAGCAGGGGTCTTCAACGTTTTCAGCCCAAGGACCCCCTAGCTGAGAGAGAGATGAAGCAAGGACCCCCTCTATATTGTGTAAAATTGTGTTTCAGATGCAACTTTTTTGGTTTACTTGGTCTGCTCTTTTTTCCCCTCTACACCTACACCTCTTTGCCAAAAATAGCCGATCTACAAGCTCGGCTATTTTTGGCAAAAAGGTTTTCCTCAGAAAAGGGATGTTAGGGTTCAAGTGGTTAAGGTAAAAAAAAAAATCCTATCACACAAAGATTTGGCGGACCCCCTGTAGTAACTCTGAGGACCCCCTAGGGGTCCCGGACCCCCTGTTGAAAGACCCCTGGTCTAGAGGGTTTAATAGTGAAATCTCATCTCACACACACACACACACACACACACACACACACACACCAAGCCAGCCGTGTGTGTGTGTGTTTCTGTCCGCACGTATTCCTTCCCCGTGCGATCCTGTGCGGGCCACGGCGCCGCGCTCTGATTGGTGCCGATGATGAAAAGTCCCTCGATGCAAATGGAGTCTCAATTACCTCGGTCAATCTGTCGAGGAGGGGGGGGGGGATTCGGTGCTGTGGATGTGGCGGCGGTGTGTGTGTGGGGGGGGGGGGGGGGTTCTCTAGTGTCTTGTTAAGGAGCCGTGGAGAGCACTTTGCTTTGAATTGGCCTTTTGTCAGCTCCGCTGCCAGCCTGCCTGCTGCTGCTCCTGCTAGAAAGTGTGTGTGTGTGTGTGTGTGTGTGTGTGTGCATGTGAACATTATCGTATGATTTTCCCCCTTCCTTTGTGCATGTGCGTGTGTGCGTGCCACTAAATGAGTGCAAGTGTGTGTGTATTACCGTACTTTTGAGGTCCAAATGTCCCCACAAGTATAAACAAACATTGTGACCATTCAGTCCTCACAGGAGAACTGGTGGTACAATTAGTACAATTAGTTTCAGGTTGGGGTTAGGGATAGGATTAGACATTTAGAGATTCGGTTTAGGCGTTAGCATTGGAGTCATACCTGATTTATACTATAGTTTCTATTTATAAATAGAATGCTGTTGCACCAAAAGGTAGCAGCCGATCTACAAGCTCACAGGGAGTGCGTAGACCGGCTACTACCTTTTGGTGCAACAGCATTCTAGGCTTTAGGTTTATTTTGGCCCCAAGAAAAGGTGACGTTCTCACAAGTATAGTAATGCAAACCTGTGTGTGTGTGTGTGTGTGTGTGTGTGTGTGTGTGTGTGTGTGTGTGTGTGTGTGTGTGTGTGTGTTTTTGTATGTGTGTCTGGTTGTACAGATAATTGCACATGTGTCGCTAACACGCACATCGTTACGCGGGAAAGTACACACAGAAGGAAGCTCGCTCACACACACACACACACACACACACACACACACACACACACACACTGTTCGCGCGCAGCACTCCTGCCACGGCAGGGGTTGGCGGTACAAGGCTCGCCGTCCCAGCGGGACGCGAGATCTTTGTTTCTCCGCCGAGGGTCTTTCATGTTTGGAGAGGCGGCTGACCTCCCACAATGCAACCTGGCTCCCTCTCGGGGTCAGCGCTCCGCACACACACTCCACACGCCGTTTTAACAAGCAGTCCTCTCAGGCCATTAACCCATTCAAGACCGGGAACGCTATTCAAAAATAGCAGAGCTACAAGCTCAGAGTGCCGTGCTATGAGCTTGTAGCTCTGCGATTTTTGAGGAAAGAAATCGCGTATATACACTTTTAACTCAAATCTTCTGCTTCTGGGGGTCCCTGGAACTAAATATTTTGAGATGGGGGGCTAAATACATATCATTTTGGGGGTCCTTGACATGAAAAAGTTTGAGAACCACTGATATCAACATACGTTTTTTTTATTTTGTATTTTTTAACTGTTTGTAGAATCCCCCTGAGGCAAAGATTTGAGTTAAAAATGTTTGCTTTAAAAAAATATACATATTCAAAGATTCAAATTGTCACTATCAAAAAAAAAGTAAATAGCAGATCTGCAAGCTCATAGCGCGGCACTCGGTGCCGCGCTACAAGCTTGTAGATCTGCTATTTTTGAATAGCCCAAAGTATAAAATAATGGTTTATGTGGTTACAACGGATGCGTTCCCGGTTTGAACCGGTTAACACCGCTCTCGACACACTCAACGGATAATCCCTCCATCCAGCCATCATTACAGGCCCACAGAGAGGCTCCGCTTATTGATATCGTTGTGTGTGTGTGTGTGTGTGTGTGTGTGTGTGTGTGTGTGTGTGTGTGTGTGTGTGTGTGTGTAGGATTTAGCTCTTCATCTGCCACTTGTGCGGCCACTTCAGGAGGTCTTTTGAGGGATTAATTCTCTCTCGCTGTTTCTCTTTTTTCCTCTACAAGCGAATTCTTGCATTTACATCTCCGTCTGTTTAAGCCGGGGCTCTTATGCAGAGTGAATGAGTGTGATGTACAATAGGCTTTAAATGTATATGTGCAGCTGTTAAGGCTTGATTTGTTCTTCGTTGTGCACCGGGTGTCCTGCGCCGACACTAGCCCATCTACGAATTTTTGAGAAGGCGTGACAAAATAAGTGCCAGATTACATTTTCCCCCCATTTTGCGTTTTCTTCAGAGCCCACTTTTTGCTACTACGGCTACAGATTTTGTCCTCAACACAAACACAAATCGGTACACATTATCTCTGGGATCACGTGATCAACATAAGTCTATTTTTTACAAAACCCCATTCCAATTGGCTATGACTGCCTTCCAAAGTTTGCAGGCCCTGGGTAGGCAACCCGGCCTGGTGGAGACCTGTGCTCTGACGAGCACGCTTTTCTCGTATTTAGGTTTATTCTTTTGTTGTTGTTTTTTTATCTTATTCTTAGATGTATTTTTTTTTTAATCTCATCTTTCTGTATTGTTTCTAGCTTCTTCTTATTTCTTGTTTGTCAACGTACAAGAAAGTTCAGTGATTCAGTGAATACGATTTTTATTATAATATAACACCAGTCCATGTTGTGTTACATTTTATTTTGCGTGTACATTGGTGCTCATGTACAATTCCTGTTCAATCACTTTCTTATTTTTGTGTGTGCATAGGTGTAAATGTACAATATGTTCTGTGTCTATGTCTCTTGCATGGACACATGTTATTTGCTTTTTATTGCTTAGCTTTTACCTGTGCTGCACTTTGGTCAACTACGGCTGTGTGAAAGGTGCTCTATAAATAAAGTTTGATCGATTGATTGATGTGGTGACACTCTCTCCCACCAGGACTACATGCAGAACATCCATGGGAAGGAGATAGACCTCCTGAGGACCACGGTGAAGGTCCCCGGCAAGAGACCCCCGCGGGCCGTCTCCACCTGCGCCGCCGTCCCCAGTCCGAAGACCAACGGGCTGGCCAAGGACATGAGCAGTCTGCAGCTGGGACAACAGGCTCCTGGTAAGAATATACCGTATTATACTTGACTTGTTTTTGTATTTGGCAGCCCTAGGACAAGTGTTCCCAATCCTTTCAGGCTGCGACCCCCCCAAAAATAATCATATTTGAACTGGGGATCCCCCTACCCTGAAAAGCACTTTGAATTGTAGGAGTTGAGGCATTACATTTAGTTTGACTCGGTTCCACAGTTAAATGTTCTGAAAGTAGTCGAACTACGAGCTCATATATGTTGTGAAAATAGCCGATCTTCAAACTTGTAGATTGGCTATTTTCAGAATGTTTGCCTCTTTCTTACGTAATATTTGACAATTTGGCCAATTTGGTATTAAAAACGTCTTAAAAGTCCTTAAATTGTCACTATAGAAATGTGCAGATACCCTGTATACACTTTGTTTACTGTTCAGTGACCAAAAAAAAATTGCACCCTAAGCTAATCATCTGGGGACCCCCCAAAATAATTTGGGGACCCCCAGACAAAGTAGGAGGTATGGTGTTTAACACATTGGCTGCCAAAAACGCAGATCTGCGTTCTATTGAGTCCTTAGAACGCAGGCTGCCAAAGACGCAGATCTGCGTTCTATTTAAAAAAATATATATATATATTATTATTTTTATTTTTTTTAGGGATGTCCGATTTTATCGGCCTCCCGATATTATCGGCCGATATTAGCATAAAAATTGATATCGGGAAAATATCGGTATCGGTTTTTGAAAAAAAAAAAATGATATGTGTGATATGAAATTTGAGCTTACCCTAATCACAATAATCCCCGCATATATCGGTATCGGTTGATATCGGTATCGGTAATTAAGAGTTGGACAATATCGGTATATCGGTTATCGGTAAAAAAGCCAATATCGGACAACCCTAATTTTTTTTGTAATTTGACCCAAAGACCGAGGAGATATGATTTTTCGAAGATTTAACTTAAAACTTAAAAATTCTGTATCTCGGCTCCTGAGTACTTTTGTTTTTTCATTGAAAAAGTCTGGCAGTCTACTGTAGAAAATAAATAAATCATTTTGTTAATCAGACTAATCAATTTAATGTATTATTTAAAAAAAAATCTATATTTCATTGATTTGTTTATATATGATATAAATCACATTTAAAAAAAGCTTCTCAATTATTTGATGTATCAAAAAAGTAATCGATAGAATAATTGCTAAGAAAACACTTGATAGCTGGAACCATGCGTGTGTGCACGCATACACACACACACACACACACACACACACGCATGCACGCGCACGCACACACACACACACACACACACACACACACACACACACACACACACACACACACACACACACACACACACACACACACACACACACACACACACACACACACACACACACACGCACAGCATGCCGGGTTCCAGGAGGTTCATGCTAATAGCATGAATATTCAGTGACCCGTGATGTGTGTAGTAATTATCATCATGAATATTCATGTAATCAGACCAGACTCTGCTGCTCAGCAGAGGAGGAGAGGAGAGGAGAGGTAGATGGTGAGAGGAGGGAAGGGAAGGAAGGAGAACGGGGAGAGCAGGAGAGGAGAGGAAAGGAGGGTTTATAGAAGGAAGCTGACGGAGAGAAGAGAAGACATGATTCAGAACAGGAAGGATACTGGTTGCTATTTAACCCCTGTATTTGACCCCCATCTCAAAACATGTTGTTCCAGGGACCCCCAGAAGCAAAGATTTGAGTTAAGATTTGAGTTTGCTTTAAAAATGTATATATTCAAACATTAGCACGGCACGAAGTAGCGTGCCATGAGCTTGTAGATCTGTTATTTTTGAATAGCCAACCAATGTGGCATATATATATATATATATATATATAGATAAAATCCAAAAATGACAGGGATTCTTTCCCGGGCTAACCTAGCGTTCCTGCTCTGGCCATTTCATCGTAATAGGTGAACGTCTGGGGAAAATAATGTGAACATTAGCTCACAACGCAACGCGTCCTGAGCTTGTAGATCTGATATTTTTGGCGAAGAGATTTGGTGCAGATGGCAGGAGACAAAAGTGTAGACCCCGGCCTGTGGGGGGACCCCGGTCCATGAAGGGTATTAGGTTTAAGTGGCTATGGAACTCACACACACACACACACACACACACACACACACACACACACACACACACACACACACACACACACACACACACACACACACACACACACACACACACACACACACTCTCTCTCTCTCTCCCCCCCTCCAATGGAGCTTTATTGGCATGAGAAAACACAAGTTTATATTGCCAAAGCAAGTGTCAAATAAAACAATCAAAGCTGAAATGTATGTGCAATTAAAGGGGATTTTGTAAACAGAGCCGTGTCACATTGCAACTTGCAAACTAGCTTACAAAACCATAAAAATGTTAATTTGCTCTCTCTCTCTCTCTCTCTCTCTCTCTCTCTCTCTCTCTCTCTCTCTCTCTCTCCTCAGGTTCAGTGACCAGCAGTTCGTCGGCCAGTCAGATGACCAGTGGCATCAGCCTGGTGTCATTCAACAGTCGGCCAGGAGAGGGCATGCACCAGCGCTCCTACTCCGTCTCCAGTGCCGACCAGTGGAGCGACGCCACCGTCATCGCCAACTCCGGAGTCAGCACCGGTACGATGAACCACTTGACACATAGAATATTTATCTCCAGTATGATCGATCGGTTGTTTTCGCCAAAAAGCAACAGAAACAGAGAAAAGGCATTTTTTCCAAATTCGAATAACAAGGAAGTGAGTTTTTTTGTGATCACGTGATTCGCTGCTGCTTCGCTGCTCTGGGAGTCAGAGCAAAATATGACGAGAAATCTCGTCATTGGCAGTCAAAGAGTTAATGTTACAATGTATGAGCAGATCTATACATCTCTCGGATGAATCCAATCACAATCAAAATCACATGTCGTTATATTAACCTCGTGAACCAATTAAGTGTCCCTATTCTGGGGAGAAAATGTGCCCAAAATAGCTGATGTCACTGACTTTTTGTGTGTACTTCACTACATTTCCTAAATGGCTACTATCATCTGATATAACCTATTGTGTGATGATAAGGCAGGAGAACCAAACTCTTTAACACACATGCACGAAGGCACGCGCGCACACACACACACACACACACACACACACACACACACACACACACACACACACACACACACGTGCACGCACACACTTCAGCAGTTATTAGCGGCGGTCCTGTTGGTCTCCCTGCAGTCATTAGTTTGATAAACAGTTAAAGCTGCATTAGAGGTTCCTGGCAGGCAGATCAATGGAAGACTGATGATAGGCTCCACCGCGGAGCTCCGCGCCGGGGCCCTCTCTGGACCACGGCATGGGCTCCCTGCGGCAGAGCTCTGCGTGTGGACCCCGATTTTGGAGAGATTCACAAGGTTATACATGGAAAATACACATGAATATGAAATACATAATTGAGAAAATGGAAAGCATCTATATTATAGCCTGGCACAATATAGAAAAGTTAATCATATAAATTGGAAACTAATGTAGGCTAAAATCAAATAAACAGTAAATTAAACACTACACCAGTGGTTCTCAAAGTGTGGTCGGGGGACCCCCAGGGGTCCTTGGGGGGGTTCCAGGGGGTCCCCAGCAAAATGTGTTCATTTTAACCAATTTATCCATTTATATATGTTGGCTATTCAAAAATAGCAGATCTACAAGCCCACAGCGCGTCACTTCGTGCCGCGCTGCGAGCTTGTACATCTGCTATTTTTCTCCCTGGCACAAAATCTTTTCAGATGGGGGTCCACGGCCGAATACATATCGATTTGAGAACCACTGCTCTATACCACCTCACTGATGTAGAATTGTTGTCAAAATGCAGTGTTAATTCAGTATAAATGGAATTGTGGACTTTTCATGAGCTGCAAGTCAGCTTCGACACTTAAACCCTATGTACTTGGTTGAATGGGAGTCCCTCAGGGATCTAAACTAGTGGCCCTTCGCATTTTCCTCTACACTAAAGTATCTTCACTAAAAACAGCCGATGTACAAAATGCACTCACTCAGATGGCAATAACACACACACACGCTCGCTCACGCGCACACGCGCGCACGCACACGCAGAGGAAGACTGACAGCTGTCAGGTTCTGTGTGTGTTACTGTGACAATGAGCTTGAGTGACAGGTTTCACATCTGGATCACACACACACACACACACACACACACACACACACACACACACACACACACACACACACACACACACACACACACACACACACACTCTCTCAGTGGTTTGCTCTCTTCTGCCCCCTCGCCTTCCTCAAATAACATTTAGAGCTGTGAAACACTTTAAATGGACTCCCAGGGGCCACACACACATTCACACACATTCACCAGTGTTAGTCTTCTCCTGCCATTTCCTACAAGCATACTAGCCGTGTGGGTGGGTGTGTGTGTGTGTGTGTGTGTGTGTGTGTGTGTGTGTGTGTGTGTGTGTGTGTGTGTGTGTGTGTGTGTGTGTGTGTGTGTGTGTGTGTGTGTGTGTGTGTGTGTGTGTGTGTGTGTGTGTGTGTGTGTGTGTGTGTGCGTGCGTGCGTGCAATATGTCTCTCTGCTGCAGGCTGTGATTGGCTGAGATTGTTGATCACTTGTCTGAAAGCATCACTGTTGACAATGTCCTGCAGAAAGTCCACTAACCTTTGAGCTAGGCGTGTGAACCACAGTATTGTTTCCCATTTGGAAAACTGTAACTAGTGTTTTCTGTTGTTGTTTGAATTGGCATTTTGGAAAACAGTTAAGTTTTTGGAATGTTTTAAATGGGCCATTAAAAAGACAAAATACAATAATTAAAGGATTGTTAATTTTACTGTCGACGTCCCTACTTTGAACACACTTTGGCTATTCAAAAATAGCAGATCTACAAGCTCGTAGCGCGGCACCGAGTGCCACGTTACAAGCTTGTAGATCTGCTATTTTTGAAAAATCTCTGAAAATGTGTGTAACTCTTTGAATACCGTATATATTCTTTTAAAGCGAACATTTTTAACTCAAATCTTTGCTTCTGGGGGGTCCCTGGAACAAAGTATTTTGAGATGGGGGTCGGCGGCCAAATACATATCATTTTGGGGGTCCTTGACATGAAAAAGTTATATATATATATATATATATATATATATATATATAGAAAAATACGTTTTTCAGAAAACTGTTGGGATTTGGAAGACATTTTGTGGAATCGGCTTCAGGTCTTAATGGGTTAAGACAAACGACTACAAATGAAAAGAGAGAATGAAAAGGGATGGCGAGAATGTTAGAAAACAAAGTAAAGCGAGAGGAAATGCTGGGTGGGTGTCAAGAGTGAGGTGTGTATGTAGTTTATTTCTGTGCGTGAGAGCGTGCGTGAGTGCATGTGCATGCGTGTTTGTGTGCGTGTTTGTGTGCGCGTGTGTGTGTGTGTGCGTGTGCGTACAGTCGGGGGAGGCTTGCAGATGGGACGGCCGTTAATCCCGGGCGGTTAATTGTGCGCTCGGGGTTGGCATCTTGTCAGCAGAGATAAGTTGTCACGTTTTCCACTTGAGCTGAGACTAAACGATTGTAAAATAAGTTATGGGTGTCCTTGGGGCTGTCTGCCGTTTGGGGATGCGGCAGACGACGAACACGCGCGCGTGCGTATGTGTGTGTGTGTATGCGCGCAGACGCGAGCACATGTGACTTTTTGTATCGGTTATGTGCGTGCGCGCGTTGGGGCGTGTGTACGAGTTTGTGTGTGGGAGATGTTAGCGGTCTGTGCCAACATCCTCTCCGCACACACACACACACACACACACACGCGCCAGCGCATGTTCTCTCTCGGCAGTGATATTGATGGGAGCTGAATGTTATTTTATTCAGCCGCTAGTCACAGCTGTCAGAGGACAGCATGCAAAGTAGACACTCTGGAATCCATTAGCTCTCTCCTCAGTCTCCTCCTCCCTGCCAGTCTCTCTCTCCTCTACCCCTCAGTCTCTCTTCTCTCTCCCCCAGTCACAGTCTCTCCTCTCTCTCCCAGTTATTTTCACCTGCCTCCCAGTTAGTATCTCCTATTTTCCTAATTAGTCTCTCCTGTTCCCAGTTAGTTGTAGTTTGGGCCAGCGGTGGCCTAAAGGTTAGAAGGAGTGCACTTGTTGCCGGAAGGTTCCCCGATTCTATTCCCCGCCAGACCGGCAGGAAAGAATCGCATTGCGCCGCGTTGAGAGCTTGTAGATCAGCCATGTTCAAATAGCCAGGGTATTTTGATGCTATACCGACAAACACTGCGAGGCGTTGTGAGCTTGTAGTTCGGCTATTTTCACAATGTTTATCTGTGGAACCGAGTCAAACTAAATGTAACTCCCAAGTGCTTTTCAGGGTGGGGGTCCCCAGTTAACACATTCACTGCCATTGAAGGAGATCTCCGTCATGTCAAACAAAATACAAAAAAAAAAAAAAACGCAGTCCAAAAATGTACTGCTCCATTCACTTCCTGGTTAAAGTATTTGGTAAATATTCTGTATCTCGGCTCCTGTGTTTTACTGTGCATTTTTGGCAAAACATGCTATTTTCAACTGGGTATAAACAAGAGAATGGGAGGTCACGATGACATTTTTTTTTCACGGAAGCACAGTGAAACCCTCCGTGATTAGCAACCATCTGGGGATCGATCATACTGGAGATAAATATTCTGTGGTTCTTCAAAAAATTGTCAGAATGCTTAAAAATGTGTTAAAATACGAATATTTTGGCGGGTCCCCCAGTTCAAATATGATTATTTTTTGGCGGGAGTCGCGGCACTGAAAAGTTTGCGAACCCTTGTGTTAACAGTATATCTTGTCCTGTGGTCTCTCTCTCTCTCTATCTCCAGACACGGCCCTGGGCGACTCGGTGTGCTCCAGCCCCAGCATCTCCAGCACCACCAGTCCCAAGATGGAGCCCCCCCCCTCGCCGCACGCCAACCGCAAGAAGCACCGGCGGAAGAAGAGCACCAGCAACTTCAAAGCCGACGGCCTCTCTGGTACTGCCGAAGGTAACGCCATTTCCTGTGCCCCCTCGCCTCACACTTTCCCCGCCCCCGCAGAAACAGAGGCTATAGGTCATAATGGTTCCTACTGTATAGGCTGCCGTTTTGTTTTACAATTATCCCATTAAGACCGGGAACGTGTCTGTCATTTTTTGTTATATCTTTGGCTATGCAAAAATAGCAGATCTATGAGCTTGTATATCTGCTATTTTTGAAAAATCGTGAAAAAAAATTTTTTTTAAAGCAAACATTTTGTAACTCAAATCTTTGCTTCTGGGGATTCTATAGATTTCTTCTGAATCCGAACAGTTTTTTGAAAAAACGTATGTTGCTATATCAGTGATGCTCAAACTTTTTTATATCAAGGACCCCCAAAATTTTGTGTATTTGGCCGCGGACCCCCATCTGAAAATATTTTGTTCCAGGGACCTGGAACAAAAGCTAAAGCTGAGCTAAAGATGTTCGCTTGAAAAAATATATATATTCAAAGAGTTGCACAAATGTTCACGATTTTTCAAAAAATAGATCTACAAGCTCATAGCGCTATGAGCTTGTAGATCTGCTATGTTTTGGATAGCCAAAGAAATCTTAAAATGACACAGATGCGTTCCCGGTCTTAAAGGATTAACCAATTATTTGCACATGCAGATAATGTAGCTATTTGGCTACAAAGGAAATGTGGGTAATGTAACATTAGTGGGCAGTCTTATCAATCGCAGTATAAAAAGAGATAAACAAATGCTCTTAAACCATTAATTAACCATATTTTTGTTGACCGGGTGTGTTCAGGGTCTGTAGTTCACAATGCAGGTGAATAAATACACATTATTGAAAACAGATTTTAATTATATTCACTGCGGGTTAACTCCTTACTCAAATTTAATAAGATAATTCGGTGTGATATTGACTAACATTAACCAATACTTACATAGGAAACATAACCAATAAAAAGACTTAATAATGGAACTATACCAGATAGAGCCCTAAGATAAAGGACAGCTGATCTAGAAGACTTTTCTAGTAGTGTCATGTTTCAAGGAACAACGGGGGTTGGGAAACGTCGCCACGTTAT
>NC_139961.1:20758808-20763808 GCF_963454915.1 Gymnoscopelus microlampas | reverse complement strand
ATAGTGTTCCGGTTCCAATTTTGTCTGCATAGTTCTTTGTGTCATCACTTCCAATTTCACTGTATCCTTCTCTCTCCTGATTGGATAAAATTGGTATCCCGTCCTGAAAATGCACTTTGTGTTTACTAAAGTGCTGGGGAGAATCATCGTATATTTTTTTAAGCGGACATTTGTAACTCAAATCTTTGCTTCTGGGGATTCTACAAATGTCTTCTAAATCCTTATGTTGCTATAATATCAATGGTTCTCAAACTTTTTTCATGTCAAGGGACCCCCAAAATGATATGTATTTGTCCCCCCCCCCCCCCATCTCAAAATGTTCTGTTCCAGGGACCCCCAGAAGCAAAGATTTGATTTAAAAACATTCAAAGATTTTCACACATTTTCACGATTTCTTGGTAGAGCTACAAGCTCATAGCGCGGCACTCGGTGCCGCGCTATGAGCTTGTAGATCTGCAATTTTTGGATATCCCAAAGAAATCTAAAGTGACACAGATGCGTTCCCGGATTGAATGGGTCAAAGATCTGAGTTGCTTCTTCAACCGCCGCACCTGGATCGGTATAAACGTATGCGTCCTCATGACTGGCTCTATTGTATTGGACAGACTCTTTTTGAGGTCCACGTAATCAGGAAGATGGCTTCCCTGTGGGCACCCGGGGGTCAATTTGTGTCAGAGAGGAGGTCAAGCAGGTGGGACACAAAGACAGGCAGTGTGTCAGGAAGTTCCAAGGTGGTCTTTCAAGCACGTCCAGGTGGTCTAACACACAAACCATCACGCTGGAATGAGTCTTGAGTTAAAGCCGTGTCCACCTCTGTACCAACACACAGCGCCACGCAGGTGGAAACCTTGTATATGAATGAATTTTGAATTAATGCATTTTTATTTTCGTGTCTTGTCATGAAGGCGTAAAGACCCATCGCTTATGGGATTATAAGACGCCAAAAACAATAATAAAAAGCACTTGCAGGAATTGTAGCCATTACATTTACTCTGTTCCACCGATAAATATTGTGAAAATAGCTACAAGCTAACAACGCCTCGCACTGCCAGGCGCTGTGAGCTTGTGGATCGGCTATTATCACAATGTTTGCCTCTTTCTTACGTAATATTTGATGACAATTTGGCCAATTTCGTGTTAAAAAGGTCTTAAAAGTCATTAAATTGAAACTTTAGAAATGTGCAGATACCGTGAATACACTTATACTGTATGCTGGTTTGTTTAAAGTGAGAAAACATTTGCACATTAAGCTAATCATCGGGGGGACCCCTCCAAAAGGAGCCGTCCTGCAACAGGATAATTAAGACCGCTGCGATTAGTTTTCCTCTGCAACGTATTGCAACGGTTTCATGGCGTCACAAATGGCTGGTGTAGAACTGGGCTTACTTTTACTTAAAGCTGCACTATGTAACTTTCCTTTTCTAACCCCGGATTTGAACACGGTTTCCTGCGCAAGTGCTGACATTTTTTACATTGAGCTAATAGGGCCTGCCTGCTTGCTCAGGGGATAGATGAAATCCTAACCATCATACAAATTGGACAAAATTAAAATGTATTCATTAAAAAAAAAGTTACATAGCGACGCTTTAAGTCGGATATCAGAGTACTTCTTCCACCACTTTATGTGTTGAACATTCCATTCAATACAGGTCTTTCAAGAAAACTTGAACCTGTGTCATGGCTGTCCATGGAAATGCTTGACCGTTACAGGAATTGAATCCGTAACCTTTTCTAAAAAAGAAAACAAAAAAACAATTGGCATTTTGATATATATATATATAATACAGAACGGTCAAAATACGTGGGGGCCACGACACACACACACACACACACACACACACACACACACACACACACACACACACACACACCTCCGACAAACAGATTTGAAACGCGATATTCACTCACTCACTCACTCATACATGTCATTTAAAAACAAGTAAATCTTATCGCTCGCTCACAGCGTCCACACTTGAGAAAATAGCTATCAAATAGCGGTGTTAAAGGTTAGCGGGTGGGGGGGTTTGCTACAAGCACGGTAACATTTAGAAGCACATAAAATGCTACACCCACCCGCCATGTACCTTCACAACACCACAGTATAGCCGCGTCTTATTTTCTCCTCCAGCAGCAGCAAACGCTGTGTGACAAATGTATGGCGCTGGCCCCCAGGGGGAGGAAGGAGCAGCGGGCATATATAGCACCATGCTATTTAACCCATTAAGACCTGAGGCCAATTCTTAAAATGTTTTCTAAATCCTAACAGATTTTTGAAAAAATATATAAAATGTTTTTTTTTTACGATTTTTCAAAAAATAGCAGATCTACAAGCTCATAGCGCGGCACTCGGTGCCGCGCTATGAGCTTGTATATCTGCTATTTTTGAATAGCCAAAGAAACCTAAAGTGACACAGATGCGTTCCAGGTCTAAATGGGTTAATAGCCAAGGATCAGTGGTGGAAACAGTACTCACAATTTTTTGCTTAAGTAAAAGTATCAATACTGCAATAAAGAAACACTCTGTTACCAGTGAAAGTCCGGAATTCAAACTTTACTTGAGTGAATGTACAAAAGTATACAAAATGCACTGGAAGTAAGTGGAAGGTACTCTCGTTTGCAGAATGTCCCGTTTCACAAGTTTTCAAAATGTATTCAAATCTTTTGAAAATAGCAGATCTACAAGCTCTCAATGCGTCGTATCGCAACGCATTGTGAGCTTGTAGATCGGCTCTTTTCAAGTGGTAGAAATATATATAGGGCTGAAGTGGTTAATGTATGTTTTGTAATAATAATCAAAATCTACGAAGTAACTACTGTAGTAAGTCAAATTTTCAAATAATTGTAGTGGAGTAAAAGTACAGAAAAATGGAAATACTCAAGTACCTCAAAATTTTACTTAAGTACAGTACTTGAGTACATGTATTTAGTTACTTCCACCACTGCCAAGGATCCAGAGGCCTTGAAGAGACACGAAGGCACGGGAAGACTATGGTTCCCTGAGTTACGCCTATAAGGCAGCACTTATGCAGTCTGCACCATTGTAGTCTTGCGTAGCCAGAAAACTATTCCACAATCTCTGAATGCTAGCCTATATATTATATAGAGTCTGGAACTACACCCCCCCGAAAGCTGTGAAAGGAAGCTGTCATCTCTAAGCTGTTTTGAATTGTCTTTTCCGACAGGCCAGCAAGCTTCATATTTACGTTAAATATATATTTCATATTTAAGCTTCGATTATTTGTATTATTTAGACAACTTTGCACGACTTTAACAACAAAACGGAAACGGGGAGGAGGCGGGACAATCCGTTTACTCCCGGATCGTTTTCAGCGCTTCCTTTGCACAGACTGTATGGCGGAAGCGTTCGAAAATTGTGTGAGTACAACTGTCTGGCTCGAGAGACTAGCCCCATCGTAACAAAACTATTTAAATCATCATTATTATTAATTTTACTAATTTTATGTTATTTCACAATTTCAGCGATACTCTCCTGTATGTATTGTTATATTTTATTTTAGTTTTTTTTTATTACATGAAAATATGATCAATCGATTTCAGCCCCACTTGTTTAGGGTTAATTGCTTTGGCTATGTTTGATGCTGATGCGTTGCTTAGGTTTTTTTTTGCTTGTGGAACTTCGCACACGTTTTTGATCACCTCACCTGGCTCCGCCCCCACAGCTTGGCTTGGCCCCACCCCTTTCTACCCCCTAAACCACTGGTTCTCAACTGAAAGTGTACAAATGGAACCGAATGGACCCGTTAGGGTCCATTCGGTTCCATTTGTACCCTTTCAGAGTTACATAAACACAAAAGAAATGGGACGCCAGACGCAACAACGAGAACCAGTCAAAACCGGACAAAACCATCCACGCCGCAGTGTCCTGACTCCTCTCTTTCCTCTTTTATTCTTGTTTCTTCTCCTGTCGTTTTTCTTGTGTCGTCTTCGTTCTCCCACCGTCTTCCGTCATTCCTCCTCTTCCTCCTCCTCTCCTTGTCCTCCGTCTCGTCTCCTGTCCTTTCTGTCTGTCTCTCTCTCTCTCTCTGCCGGTCGGGTGGACACCAGCCAAACGCAAAGCGTGGAAGCTTAATCGCGTCAGTAGTCTGCGCAACATTTACAGCAACAGTTTCAACTCCTCTGAAGGTAACGGAATTAATGATATCGTTGCTGTCGTGGGCAGAAACCTCTTATCTCCATATTCTATTTTTTTGTGTTTTTTTCGTAAATTAACGCCCTACAGTTTTGGACATATGAGGTTTTCCACCCGACAGAGACGATATCTAAATATACAAGGCAGTGGAACAGAAACTGTCTTGTGTAACAAATATATTTTGACTGGCCAAAATATATATATAAAATATAACCCTTTCACCCCAGTATGGGCACCTGCATCTACAGACAGTACTACACAGTACTGTGCTGCAAGGTTATAATAGTTTTGTATTTTTGATTTTAGTTTAGTTTTAGTTTGTTTTTTCTAATTCAGTTAGTTTTAATTCGTTTTTAGAGCAGATTTGCTAGTTTGTATTAGTTTTTATTTTTAAAAATGCTAATAGATATAGTTATTAGTTTTAGTTTTTTTTTTATATTTTGGGTTATTTGTCAGGAGCAGGATTGAAAAGGTAAGTATTGTGTATTAACTTACCAAAATATAGCATTTATCATCATCATTACCTTATAAATAAACAAAAACTAAGGGCATTTTGTCTATAATTTTGTTTTAGTTAGTTTTGTAAACACAATACAATTTCCGTTAGGTATCGTTTATTTATTAGTTTTTATTTCAGTTAACACTTTTTTTTTTTCAATTTTAGTTTTTGTTATTTTGTTAGTTTTGGTAAACTATAATAACCTTGCTGTGCTGTAACTGTGAGATTCCCCACAATGCAACACTGACCAGCCTGTGCATGTCTGTTGCATGTCACATGTGTATAAAGATGGCCTTTCCTGCCTGCAAAAACGTGGGTTCCTCACCAAGCATGCTAGCTTGTATACTTAAT
>NC_139961.1:20743808-20753808 GCF_963454915.1 Gymnoscopelus microlampas | reverse complement strand
CGCCTACAAGAGTTATTTCAGATTTTTTGCTGTTGTCTGCCAGAGATTTTTCATTGAAATTAAAAAAGTACTCAGGAGCCGAGATACAGAATTTTTAAGTTTTGAGTTAATTTTTCAATAGAACGCATTTATGCGATCTTGACGGCCAAGTGCGCTATTTAATAGATCGCATTTATGCGTGATTGGCAGGAATTGAGTTATCGTGTTTGACGTGTTTTTGAAAACATATATATATTTTTTAAAACATGTTCAGAACCCAAGATATCATCATCTGAAGATGTGCAGCTCCATCCACTCCTTGTTTAACTTAGAACTGAAAAAGGCTGTATCTCGCTTCCTAAGCACTTTTTGTTTTCTGTGAAAAAAACTCTGGCACTTTTCAGAATCAATTCTGAAATAATTCTGGCAATCCTGGCACTCAATGAGTTAATAGGTTTTTGGGGGAAAATTAATAGTAATTGAAAAAACACAGCCTCCTCACCTATTAGAAGGACAATATCAGTCACCAGAACCAAGGACGGGTGTTTTTGATGAATCTAGCATGGTTAAAATGGAGTTTGAAGTTACAATGGGTTTGTATAGGAAGTGTCTGCTAAAATGAATATCAAATATCTGAATACTGAATCAAGCTTTACTCAAGTTAAAAACTGTCTGGGGTGAAACACAAAAGCCAGAGTAGACGTTAAAATGACTCCAAACATGTTTGAAAGTGAAATATCTCTTTATAACAGCAATGTGATGGTTGTTTTGGTTCGGGCACATGAAGGCCTTTAATAACGTTAACCGTAGCGTCCCTATTCTGGGTGCAAACCTTTGGCGAAAATAGATGATCTACAAGCTTGGCTATTTTCGGCAAAGATGTTTCGTGTATAGTGGGGGGAAAAGGGGGGGGGGGTCTAGTATAGACCCCTGGGGGATTCTGGTCAATGAATAGGGTTTTAAGCGGATAACGAATATTACAAAAACCTAAAACAAATCTGTTATTTTGCCCTGGTTCTATATCTGGGCCTCCCTGGCAGAGAACTCCTCTGACGGTGGAACAACAAACACATGCTCCACAGGTTCACCGCATGCCAGATACTGGCAGAAAATGTTGGCTGTCTATCTTGTTCTATTCGTAACACAGATCGCAGGTGTGTGGAACCTCGGTAATGGAGTTTAACGATGGGATTGCGTCTCTTTTCCATCTCGACTTTTGTTGTTAACCTATTAAGACCGGGAAAGCGTCTGTCATTTTAGATTGTAACCACTTTAACCATTATCTTATACTTTGGCTATTCAAAAAATAGCAGTATATCTGCTATTTTTTGAAAAATCATGTCATTTTTTGCAAATCTTTGAATATATATATTTTTAAAGCGAACATTTGTAACTAGAATCGTTGCTTCTGATTCTGCAAATGCACAATTGTTTTAATACAAAATGATATGTATTTGGCCGTGGACCCCCATCTCAAAATATGTTGTTCCAAGGACCCCCAGAAGCAAAGATTTGAGTTAAAAACGTTTGCTTTAAAAAATATATATATCCAAAGATTTGCAAAAATGTTCACAATAAAAAAAAAATAGCAGATCTACACGCTCATAGCGCGGCACTCGGTGCCGTGCTATGAGCTTGTATATCTGCTATTTTTGAATAGCCCAAAGGATAAAACAATGGTTTAAGTGGTTACACAGATGCGTTCCCGGTTTTAATGGGTTAGCGTGGTTTCGTACCATTTTAGGACGAAGCGCTCCTGCGTTTCTTTTTGTTTTATTCATTTTTTTTATTTGACACGATAAGATGTTGGATTTCCTGGCCAGCGCGCACGTGCTGAGCAGGTGCACGTGTGATGATGTGAGAGCACCACACTGGCACAGGAGCACAGAGGAAGTCTTGTTGGTCTGCATCGGGGCCTCCAGGCTGACCTTTTGATGAAGTAATGGGGGTTCATCCCCCTCGTTTTGCTAAATTGTAACCAGAAACATGTTGTTAGTGTGGGTGATCAGTGTGGAGGAAAGTAACTAAGTACAATTTTGAGGTATTTTTATTTTACTTTACTGGAGTACTTCCAATTCTCAATAATTTGACTTCTACTTCACTCCAGTCTCAAAGGCAAATATTGTACTTTTACTCTTTTACACTATAATTATTTGAAAACTTTAGTTAATAGCTACTTTGTAGATTTTTTGTTATTACAAAACCACTTCAGACCTATGTAGACTTTAATCATTTGAAAATAGCAGATCTACAAGCTCACAAGCTCACTTGTAGATCTGCTATTTTCAAAGAATTTATACATTTAAGAACTTGAAATGGGACCTTCTGCATAACGAGTACTTTTACTTTTGGTACTTTAATTATATTTTGATGCCAATACTTTTGTACTTTTACTCAAGTACATTTTGAATACCAAACTTGTACTACTGTACGTAACAGAATATTTCCACAATAGAGTATTGATACTTGTGAGTACTTCTTCCGTCACTGGTGGTGATGAGGATGATGATGATGATGGGGAATTGATGTCAGAGTCTCTAGGAACCATCCTCAATCTCTCCACCCCCTCTCTCTCGCTCTCTCTCTGTCTCTCTCTCTCTCTCCTCTCTCTCTCTCTCTCTCTCTCTCTCTCTCTCTCTCTCTCTCTCTCTCTCTCTCTCTCTCTCTCTCTCTCTCTCTCTCTCTCTCTCTCTCTCTCTCTCTCTCTCTCTCTCTCTCTCTCTCTTCACCTCTCAGCTATGCCCTCACTTCACCTTCGCAAATCTTGGGTAACAGCTTCCAAATGTGCCCCACACGCACGCACACACACGCACACACCAGACGCGTCGCTAGGTCTCTACTAGGTCGGGGGCTTAGCCCCGCAGACAACGGGCACATGCACGCGCGCGCAGCGCGCGTGCATGTGCCCCTCCTCCCGCGCGCGCGCGAAGCGCGCGCGCGCGATTTTTTTCGCGGATTTCGCGGATTAGGGTGCTTTTTCCCCCGTTTTTTGTTACTTTATTTCGGTTTTAGGGTTAGGGGTAGGGTTAGGTTAGGGTGATAGATATATAATAAAAAAAAATAAAAAAAACTTTTAATTTTTTAATTTTTAATCTTTTTTTATTGGTGGCTTTGGACAAAACATTGGTGGCTATAGCCACCGAAGCCCACCCCTAACGACGCCACTGGCACACACATGTGCGTGCGCACACACCCACACGCACGCACGCGCGCGCGCGCACACACACACACACACATACACATACACATACACATACACAGGCACACACACACACACACACACAGGCACGCGCACACGCACAAGGCGCACAAGCACACGTACACATGCAATAATTGAACCTACAATCAGGTGTCTGAGAACTGGTTTGACAGCAAATGTCCTGAAACACGTGCCACACAAATGCACACACACACACACACACACACACACACACACACACACACACACACACACACACACACACACACACACACACACACACACACACACACACACGCACACTCTCTCAGACTCACTCACAGGCCGTAATTGTCTCCTGATTGGCCTATTAACCTCTGAAGGGGGTTGTGGGTAATGGAACCATGTGTGCGTGCGCTGTAGAAGGCTGTGATTGTAATGAGTGTCCTCTGTCTGTCTCTCAGTGGGACCACAGACACACACACACACGCACACACACACACACACACACACACCAGTGATAAGAGGACAGCGAGGGGGGGGGGGGGTCTCGGGGTGGGGATGCAGGGGTTAAATAGAAGGATATCCTGGCCTGGGGGGGTTGTCAAGGACAGTGCTTCATAAAGAACCCCCAAATTGGTCTTTATTAGGCCACGGTCCCCCATCTGAAAATAGTTTGTGACAGGCAGGCACCCTCAAGAGAATGTTGTTGTTTTCAAGATCATTCCAAATGTTAAAGTAGAGGGGTGTGTGCGTGTGCGTGTGCGTGTGCGTGTGCGTGTGCGTGTGTGTGTGTGTGTGTGTGTGTGTGTGTGAAAGAATTATAATAAAACAAACCAAATTTGAAAAAAAATCAAACATTCTCGAACTGCAAGTTCCCAACGCGTTGCTGCGACGCGTTGTGAGATCCAGTGGTGTAAAGTAACTAAGTACATTTACTCAAGTTCTGTTCTTAACACATCGGGTGCCAAACACGGTCTGAACCGTGTGTTTACATAGTGGCGGTTCCGAAGCTTCGGTGCCGTTCACGGTCTGAACCGTGATTTCAGTCTTTTTTTTTTTTTTCCGTTTTTCTCGGCGCGGGCGGGGCTAGAGCAGCTCTGGGAGCACCCATTGTAATCCTGCGAAGGAAGTGCCAGATCGCTCACCGGAAACACTTTTTTTCCCCCCATCCGGTTCCTGTCTATTTCCTACTTTGAAACGCCTATATCTCCGAATCTGTTTCCTGTGGGGAAAAACGGTCATGCGCGATGCGCGACCCCCCCCCTCGTTGTAACCCGCGAGGGGAATGTTATGGTTCCAGCCTGTAGCCAGGCTCATGGCAGAACATGAATCGATGCTTTTTTTTGCGTGGATTTGCTTGTAACGCACGCGGAAACGTTAAACAGCAAAGCGCAGTCAATGGGGAGAATGCTGGCACCCACGGTAAGTTGTTATGAAAAAATGCTGGCACCCGATGTGTTAAGTACTATTTTGAGGTACTTTTACTTTACTGGAGTAAAAGTATATTGTACTTTTACTCCACTACAATTATTTGAAAACTCTAGTTACTTAGATTTTGATTATTAGTACAAAAACACTGGAGCCCCTATATACATTTCGGCCATTTGAAAATAGCAGATCTACGAGCTTGTAGATCTGCTATTTTCAAAAGATTTGTATGCATTTGAAAACTCATGAAATGGGACATTCTGCATAATGAGTCCTTTCACTTTTGGTACTTTAAGTATATTTTGTTACCAATACTTTTGTACTTTTACTTGTAACAGTATTTCTACATTGTAGTATTGATACTTCTACTTAAGTAAAAAAAAGCACTTTTTCCACCACTGGTGAGATCATAGTTCGGCTATATTTGCGCGGCGAGCATTCATGTCTGATTCAAACTTAACTCTCTCTCTCTCTCTCTCTCTCCTCTCTCTCCTCTCCTCTCCTGCTCCCCTGCAGAACAAGAGGAGAACTTTGAGTTCACCATCGTGTCGCTGACAGGCCAGACGTGGCACTTCGAGGCCACGTCGTACGAGGAGCGGGACGCCTGGGTGCAGGCCGTGGAGAGCCAGATCCTGGCCAGCCTGCAGTCCTGTGAGAGCAGCAAGAACAAGGTAACACAACACATCCATCCATCCATTAGTGATCAATGTGTGTGTTGTCGCTCTCCGGGTGGAAAAGTTGTATGTCCGAAACATACTTTTCAGAAAACCCGGGGGAAAAAAAACCTGTGTTCCAATGTAGTTATTATTTGGTTAACCCTTTAAGACCGGGAACGCATCTGTGTCATTTTAAGATTTCTTTGGCTATATAAAAATCGTGAAAATGTGTGCAAATCTTTAGTTTGAACTTTGAATATATATATACTTTTTTAAAGCGAGAGTTTTTAACTCAAGTCTTTGCTTCTGAGGATTTTACAAATGTCTTCTAAATCCTAAAGTACTTTTTTCCTAAAAATTGTTTTAATTTATTTTTGTACTTATGTTGCTATATTATCAATGGTTTTCAAACTTTTTTCATGTCAAGGACCCGCAAAATAATATATATTTGACTGCGGACCCCCTCCCATCTAAAAATATTTTGTTCCAGGGACCCCCAGAAGCAAAGAGTTGAGTTAAAAATGTATATAAAAGATTTGCACAAATTTTCAGGATTTTTCTAAAAATAGCAGATCTACAAGCTCATAGCGCTGGCACTCGGTGCCGCGCTATGAGCTTGTATATCTGCTATTTTTAT
Source organism: Gymnoscopelus microlampas (assembly GCF_963454915.1). Lineage (NCBI taxonomy): Eukaryota > Metazoa > Chordata > Actinopteri > Myctophiformes > Myctophidae > Gymnoscopelus > Gymnoscopelus microlampas. The sequence continues at coordinate 20,747,927 of NC_139961.1, read as the reverse complement.
ATAGCCAAAGAAATCTTAAAATGACACACAGATGCGTTCCCGGTCTTAAAGGGTTAACATGTCTTGTTAACACATTGACTGCCTAGATCGAGTTAACTCGATTTTAGCTTTTCATCACTTGCCTGCCAAGATCGAGTTAACTCGATTTTTTTTTTACTTTTCTTTTTTTTTAATTTGACCCAAAGACCAAGGAGATATGAATTTTCGAAGATCTTTACTCTCATCCACTTCCTTGTTAACTTAAAACTTTAAAATTTTGTATTTCGGCTCCTGAGTACTTTTTTTTTTTCATTGAAAAATCTCTGGCATGAATAACAATAGGCAGTGAAAATAATTCAGGCAGTCAATGTGTTAAAGAAGTAGTTCACCCAAAGAATTACCTTTTTTTCTATCAATTACACACCCCATGAAGCATTTCATTCATGGAGATTTATTTGTTTTTATCGCATTCCTAAGCCAATAATTTGATCACCGGCAGAAAGATGCTAATGTATCCGGTAGGAGACTCAAAGAGTCTCCTTTGAGTCTCCTGCCGGAGAGACCGCCGGTCATCAAATTATTGGCTCAGGAATGCAACAAAAACCTCCATGAATTCAATGCTTCATGGGGTGTGTAATTGACCGAAAATAAGTAATTTTTTGGGTGAACTACTCCTTTAATACTTTTGATCGGTTCAATATTTATAAAACCCACAGACACACGCAAACATTATTTTGTTTCTGTTTTCTGTAAAGCGACTTTGAGTATCTAGAAAAGCGCTATATAAATTGTATGTATCATTATTATTATTAAACACTTTCACTTTCAAAAATAGCAAATCTACAAGCTCACAACGCGTCACAGCTTGTAGATCTGCATTTTTTTGCTACTTTTGTGTGATACTCTAGTATGACAAAATAGGGCATTAGTTTACGGGGGGGGAAAAACATACAAAGTACAGTATTAAATATAGTGATACAAGGTTTTTGCCCGACTTCAACGACACAATCAATACATCCATCTATCCGTCATCAGGCAATGACTTTTACATGCTAAATTAATAGCTTCTCTGACACTCACTAAACTGTTCTTAAACGCGTGCAAGCGCTCCACCTCACCTACTTCGCACACGTACGCACACACACACACACACACACACACACACACACACACACACACACACACACACACACACACACACACTCATTCGCCCTCATCCTCTGAAGAATACACACTTTAGTCTAACCTGGCTGAACTGCTTTCACATGCACGCACGCACGCACGCACGCACGCACGCACGCACGCACGCACGCACGCACGCACGCACGCACGCACACACACACACACACACACACACACACACACACACACACACACACACACACACACACACACACACACACACGTCTCTCTCTTTCTCATACACACACACACACACACACACACACACACACACACACACACACACACACACACACACACACTTGGCATGGAGGTAATTACAAATGGCAATTACTGTAACTCAAATATGGTCTGAGTGTTGCCATTTGCCACCTGCGCGCACACACACACACACACACACACACACACACACACACACACACACACACACACACACACACACACACACACACACACACACACACACACACACACACACACACACACACACACACACACACACACGCACGCACACACACACGCTGTGTTTATGCCCCGGGCCCCTGCTCACCTGCACCCCCCCCATTCCATTTGTTTTCTGTGTTCTTCCCTCCCTCGTACCCCTACATCAATAAGCTTTAGCTGGGAACACCAATAACTGATGTGGATTTGAGACCATTATGCCTCCTCCGTGTGTGTGTGTGTGTGTGTGTGTGTGTGTGTGTGTGTGTGTGTGTGTGTGTGTGTGTGTGTGTGTGTGTGTGTGTGTGTGTGTGTGTGTGTGTGTGTGTGTGTGTGTTCCATTTCTACACTCCAAGAGTGTAGAAATGGAAACAAATGTACCCATCATGTTCCATTTGCACTTTCTCCGAGTTACAAATGGATAAATTGACAGATTTTACTGTGTGTGTGTGTGTGTGTGTGTGTGTGAGAGAGAGAGAGAGAGAGAGTGAGTGTGCATACATTGTAATTATACTACATGCATAGATTGTAATCTATGCATGCACATGTATAAGGAAAAGGGCATATTTTTGCATGTGTATTTGTGTGTTTATGCCATTCATACCCAGATACAGTAGATAATGTAACATGCATTGGTTCTATGTGTATACTGTCAGAGTTAAAGGGGGTCCCTGAAATATAAACGTGTCTGAGCTAATACGTGTATGTATTTGTGTTCTCCACAGTCTCGTCTGACCAGCCAATCAGAGGCCATGGCTCTGCAGACGGTCAGGAGCATACGAGGGAACTCGCGCTGTGCCGACTGTGAAACACAAAGTACGTAACGTCGTCTGCATAGCATCTGTCTTCATGGGTTAAAGTTGTACATACAGTATTGTGCTAATTGTTTGTTTATTTGGATCCTCATTAGTTACTACCTTAGCAGCAGCTACTCCTCCTGGGGTCCACACAGAAATTATGTTACATAACATTTTACGTGACAGTATAAGAAAACGGTTAAAAACTTAAAATACAACCAAATGTAAAAAACAATAATCAATCTCTATTATATGGTGTAGTAAATCGCATAATTGCGTAAATACATACATCTTAATGATACCTCAACAACCATAGTTACAGTTTCAGATGTACTATATAGAAACAGTGTGCAGTATGTGTTAGCCATAATCAAAAAGCAGATTCCATGAGATATGTCTTTAATTTATTTTTAAAGTCAGGTTTACTTGTAGTCTGTATGAGTTGTAATGGAAGACTATGCAGCCCTTTCATTGCTCTATACATTACTGTGTGTTGCATTGAATTAGTTTTTGAGATGGGAAGCGTAAAAAGATCTTGTGATGAATATCTGGTGTTGTAGGTGTGTTCATCAGAGCTAAACCTCAGCCGGCCATAATGCCTCTGACAAAAGACAGCAGGGAGATATGAAGTCTGTCCCCCACCAAATAATAATAAATAATAACATATCTCTATCTAACCATCCGTCTCTCCATGTGCAGACCCGGACTGGGCCAGTCTGAACCTGGGCGCTCTGATCTGCATCGAGTGCTCGGGGATCCACCGGAACCTGGGGACCCACCTGTCGCGGGTCCGGTCCCTGGACCTGGACGAGTGGCCCCTGGAGCTCATCAAGGTGATGTCGGCCATCGGGAACGAGCTGGCCAACAGCGTGTGGGAGGCCAACACCCAGGGGAGACCGAAGCCCGCACCCGACGCCAGCAGGTAGGACTCTAGTTCACACGCAACTTCTAGGTCTTTAGGTGATACGGGCAAAATGGACCAATATCTTGATCTTTTTTGATCAAATACCTCAGTATCGATATTGTGATGATAGTATGTGTATATATATATATATATATATATATACACACAATGCATTTTTTTAAAACATTATCAGAAATGGCAACGACAAAAGACAACATTTATGCCATAATAGGAAATCCCAAATCCCAGATGATATCTAGTCTCATATCACAATATCGATGTAATATAATATATTGTATAGTCGTCGACCCGACTCCGGATAAGCGGTTGAAGATGGATGGATGGATGGATGTATTATATATAGGATATAGCAATACACTGTATCCAAGGGCGCCGATACTGCGGGTGCCTCGGGGCTAAAGCACCCAGGGGAAATGAAGAGCAACCATCACAAACTCATCACACAAAAAGAAAAAGACAAAAACACCGACATCTTCACTTCATGGAGTACAGACATTTTTGGCACCAAATTAACCGAATTAACCGCATTAAAGCAACAAAACCCCCCCAAAAAGGTAACAAACCCGGAAAATAACCGCGCGGACCGGCCGTGCACACATTACGCGTTGCGCGCCCGCGCCTGTGCGTTGCGCACCCATAAATCGGCGCCCCTGACTGTATCACTATGTATCTGACCTGTACTGTCCCGGACTGCAGATAGGGGGCAGCGTCACAGGGAGCAAGATGGAGAGAGTAATCCTGATGGATTGATTGATTGATTGATTGATTGAATACTGTATTAACAGTTTGCAAAGA
>NC_139961.1:20733808-20736308 GCF_963454915.1 Gymnoscopelus microlampas | reverse complement strand
CCCTAATAGACATTATTTTGTACATGACTGCGTCGACCACTGCCCCGCAACGATGTCCCCCGTCCCCCCGTCCCCCTCCCCCCAAACGGGTTAACAAGCCCTCCAATTTGCTATTGACATTAAGCCGGATGACACGAACCAATCAGTGTGTGTGTGTGTGTGTGTGGGCTGTTTTGGTCGTTTTTTTGTTGTGGCGGGGTTACGTTCATGCGGAGGGCATGGGACAAATCTACATCCACGTTTTTTTTTAATGCCTGAGTCATCAGATTATGTCCCCTCGTCTTCACCCTCCCAGTTGAATAATGGGTAAATAATAATGATGAAGACATGCGTTATGTGTCTGTCTCTCTCTCTGTCTGTCTGTTTGGCTTTTCTCAGGCCAGAGGGGCATTAGTCGGTAAACTATGGAAAGAGAGACAGATGTGGGGAAAACGTGGTAGCTTGTCTGTAATTGGTACAGTCTGCAAATTGTTCAGACAATAAACGAGAGAGAGAGAGAGAGAGAGAGAGAGAGAGCGTTCTTCCTCGTTTTGTCGGTAATGTGTTTGGACTGAATTGGTTCAACTAGCCGTCCTCTGCTTTTGCTGGTAAACATTTAAAAATGTCCGCGCGATCGGAGCCCTCGCCAGACGTTAAGTTGAGAACGATCGCCCGTGTTTTTTTTATCCTCTGATCCCCTCTATTTTGAGCGTCGCGTCGTGTTTACGTTTCAGGACGAAGATGAGATGTCGGCTGCGGCCTGTCTGTCTTCATTATGATCTAACAAAGCGTTTACTTCCTATGAGAAGTGCAGTACGACCCCTCTGAAGTGAGAACGTAGGCGTTTTTTTAACAGTGTAGATTGCTGTCCCATAGATAAACCACTTGTCTTGAGCCCCAGCGTCCGTCCATATTCTTTTCCAAAAATAGCCTATCTACAAGCTCACAATGCGGATTGCGCATTGTGAGCTTGTAGATCGGCTGTTTTTTGGCGAAGAGGCTTGGCGTAGGCGGGGAAAAGTGGTCAAAGCACAGTTGTAACTCAAGTCCAGTTCTCTAAGACTACAGGGGTTCAAACAGTGGCATCTAATGCATATCAAAAAGGTAGAGAATCACTGAACTGAGAACTTTACTGGAACGCCAGAATCATAATCAACTTAATTGTCGCATCACTGCTTTACTGGTTGTAAGGAAGCGGGTGAAATTCGTTCATCATTTCTGTTGTTTTCCAGAATGGGAGATGGGGCAGGGAGAGGGGTAGTAGGCAGAATAAATGATTAAATAAGCATGTCAAAGAGAACATTAAAAGATCAAGATATATACATATATGTAAACGATAACATAAGACCAGCAGATACAGCATGCACATGAGGTTAAAGGGATATTTCACTTTCAAACATGTTTGGGGTCATTTTAACGTCTAGCTCGAGCTTTTGTGAGCACGCCAGACAGTTTTTAAGTTGCTTGATTCAGTATTTAGATATTTGATATTCATGTGATCAGACTCGCCCCCCAACAAACGCATTGTAACTTCATACTCCATTTTAACCATGATGGATTAATTGAAAACCCCCGTCCTTGGTTCTGGTGACTGTTGTCCTTCTATTACGTGAGGGGGCCGTGTTTATTTTTTTCAATTAGCCTACTTTTTACATTTATTTTGTATAATTATTTTAGGAAAATGAAAACAAATTAATACAATTAATGAAAAAGGTAACACAGCCCCCTCACTTATTAGAAGGACAATATCTATCCCCTTACTTCTATCTCTCTCTCCAACTCCTACTATTTTCCCTTCCCCTCTCTCTCTCTCTCTCTCTCTCTCTCTCTCTCTCTCTCTCTCTCTCTCTCTCTCTCTCTCTCTCTCATCCCTCCATCTCCCACCTCTCTGTTCCATCCCTCCTCTCTCATTCGGTTTCATTTCTCTACAAATTCCTTCTGTTGCAATCTCTCCATATTCCCCTCTTGATTTCCTCCTTCTACCCGCCCCCCCCCCCCCCCCCCGCTCTCGCTCTCTCTCTCTTAAGGGTGTGCCGAATGATACGATACGATATTGGGCTCACAACTTCGATACGATTTCGATACGATACGATACGCACTTTTTTTATTATGAAAATATATGGGGGAGAAAAAAAGCAAATGCAAACAAATAATTCTGTTTTTGCATTATTCAGACATGCAAACTTGTAGCTTTTCAGCTACAATAGCCGTTTTGAATCCAAATAGGGCAATAGTGTGACACCTGACCCAAAAAAACAACAACATGTTGTCACCCTTTTCACCTCGGGGCTGTTTGCATGATTATTATGATTGTAAAACAATAAAAAAAAAAAAATCAAAACTATATTTTTTCCCCCAAAACGATACATATCGTAGCGAAAACGTATCGCGATATATCGCGGGACGATATATCGGCACACCCCTACAGTCTCTCTCTCTCTCTCTCTCTCTCTCTCGCTCTCTCTTTGTGTGTGTGGTCAGTATAAAATCCATTACGACGGTCCTCACACCTCACATCGGC
>NC_139961.1:20713808-20726308 GCF_963454915.1 Gymnoscopelus microlampas | reverse complement strand
CTGTTTACATGCTTGACTAATAAAGTATTCAATCAATCGATCAATTTGGACGCGCTGCTGAGCGCCGAGCCGTTCTATAACATAATAATTTATATCTGCAAAGTAACTAGTAACTAAAGTTCTCAAATAATTGTAGTGTACAAAAGTACAATATTTGCCTCTGAGATGTAGTGGAGTAGAAGTAAAAGTATTGAAAATTGTAAATACTCCAGTAAAGTAAAATGATACCTCAAAATCGCACTCAAGTACAGCACTTGAGTGAATGTACTCAGCTACTTTACGCCACTGCTTCTACCCACAACAGGCTGAAGCGCGTTTGGACCCCTTCTCTTTGTGGTTTGTTAAGTAACGTTCTCTCTCTCTCCCCCTCTGTCTGTGTCGTTTTTTCCCCCACAGGGAGGAGAGAGAGCGCTGGATCCGGGCCAAGTACGAGCAGCGTCTGTTCCTGGCCTCGCTGCCGGGCACGGACCTGTCGCTGGGCCAGCAGCTGCTCCGCGCGGCCGCCGAGGAGGACCTGCGCGCCGTGGTGCTCCTGGCGGCGCACGGCTCCCGCCAGCAGGTCAACGAGACGTGCGGCGAGGGGGACGGGCGCACCGCGCTGCACCTGGCCAGCCGCAAGGGCAACGTGGTGATCACGCAACTCCTCATCTGGGTAAGACCCAGCTCTTTTAGATAACCACCCTAAAGTTTAGGTCGAATGGGTTATTAGTCCAAATGAGACACTTGATTCCGGGCTCAAGAAATTGAGGTTAAAATCCTCAATTACCTACTGTTCCCCAAACAGGTGCCGCTTTTTCCACTTAGGTGGTATTTGAACATTGGTCCGTACCCACGTTTGGGTCGTGGACCAAATGTTACGGGTCGCAAGTAAATATCCCCTTTTTTTGGTTTCCTACGTTAAAAAAATATATATTTCAAAAGATTAAAAAAAAGTCATCAATTCCAACATTGTTTTTTTTAAGTAATTCATAAATAAAATAAAATAATTTCCATAAATGAATAAAAAAATAAAAAATGTGCGACGCTTTGTGAGCTTGTAGATCTGCTATTTTCACTAGTTTTAGTTTTTGGTTCTCGAGCTAAAAGGTTATGGAACCACTGCCCTAAACCCTGTATTGTCGTCGCTGTTGGGAAACCTCGGTTGTGGGTCCAGAACCGTAACTTTCTTTCAGGGAATGTGAAAGAAAATGTTCGGAAGGGTTAGATTTTAGCTGAATATGCAGAATGGAGCATTCCAGGATTATAGAAGAGATAGGCTACCTTGAGAGACTAGTTTATTACTAGCTATATGTAGCTTAATGTATTTTAACATTTTTTTTATGATCACATTTTATTGGAGACACGTTGTATTAACACTTTATTCATGTTCTCTCTCCTCCCCTCTTCCTATTTCCTACCCCCAACTCCTTTCCTGCCTCCTTCCCTAATTACTCCCTAACTCCATTCTTCTCTAACTCACTCCTTTCTTCCGTCATTCCTTCACTCACTCACTCACTCACTCACTCACTCACTCACTCACTCACCCACCCACCCACCCACTCACTCACTCACTCACTCACTCACCCACTCACTCACTCACTCACTCACTCACTCACTCACTCACTCACTCACTCACTCACTCACTCACTCACTCACTCACTCACTCACTCACTCACTCACTCACTCACTCACCCACCCACTCACCCACTCACTCACTCACTCACTCACTCAATACGTAATCTTTCAACTCCTTTCCTTCCTCCTTCCTTCCTTCCCTCACTTACTTCAAATTCTTCCCTACCTTTCTAACTGACTCCCTCACAACCTTTCCTACCTCCTTCTCTAACTCATTTCTTCTCATACTCACTCCCTCCTTCCCTCACAACCTTTCCTACCTCCTTCTCTAACTCCCTCCCTCCCTCCCTCACTCACTACCTAACCTTTCCTAACTCCTTCCTTTCCTACCTCTTCTTCCCTCCGTCGTCCCCACCTCCCCACGGTAACCAATAGGCTCTATGCACAGCAGCCATACTGGGAATGAATTGGGCCCCTTCCTTACTTCCTTCACAGGTGTTACCAATGATACTAATTAAGGCTCTGTTCCATTTAGTGTGGCATAGTGCTTGTCTTATTTTCAAGGACCCCCATAACTCTGAGAGTGTACACCAAAATGGACCAAATTTGTACACTCTCAGAGTTACACACCCACCATAAGGGCCATTTGGGAACCAAAATGGAGTGTTTCTAGAGAGCCAACATACACGATATCAGCACCCTGACAGAATGGAACAGAGCCTTCATTAGTACCATTGGTAACACCTGTGAAGGAAGTAAGAAGAGGCCCAATGTCTTTCCAATATGGCTGCTGTGCATAGAGCCTATTAAAACCGGTCATTTTAGATTTTTGCGTTGGCTATTCAAAAATAGCAGATGTACAAGCTCTTGAATCTTGGAAGTGTGAGAACTACTGATTTAGAAGGCATTTGTACAGATCGGCCTCAGATCTATTAACTCCCTTCCTTCCTTTCCTTTGCTTGCCCAACAGTACGGCGTCGACCTCATGGCGAGAGACGCCCACGGCAACAGCGCCATGGCGTACGCCCGCCAGGCGTGCAGCCAGGAGTGCATCGACACGCTGGCCCAGTACGGCTGCCCCGACGAACGCTACCCGCTGATGGCCACACCCAACCTGTCGCGGCGTAACACCAACCGCAACAACAGCTGCAGCAGCTCTGGCAGCGCGGCGCTCATATGACCCCCACACACGCCGTCGCCCCCCTAGCTGAAGGCCTCCAGTACTGCAACAACCTGGTGGAGGTTTGTGACATGTACTCGATAAAGCGATGGGAAAGAAGAAAAAAAACATACTTGACTCTTTGGAACTTTTAATTTAAAATAAAAGTCCCCCCTTCTTTGGGAGAAACTGGGAGGAACTTTTTGTTTTGTTTTAGTTTTGTTTTTTGGGAACCACTACATAACGCACTCGATGGGAACCCGGGTGGGAAAGGACGGACGGGCGGACGTTCGTCGGGGAGAAAGGACGAGTTGTCGCGAGTTTTCACGCCAGACTCTTTTGAGAACGACAACGGCGCATGTTGCTAGCGCTCAAAACATCACCAAACGTCGAAAGAAAAGCCGCAAGTTAAGACGACAACCGAAGAAGCAAACCCCAGGCGACTGTTTTAGCCCTCCTAGCTAATAAAAAAAGAGGTACCCAATGGACACGTTAGCCCCGCCCCTCCCCTGAACAACCTCCATTTGCCACTAGTTGCTCGTGAATAGACTGACTTTGCTTATAAGACGCCATTTCTCAACGTGGGGTCTGGGGACCCCCCGAGGGTCCCAAAGGGATCCCTTATGGGTCTGTAACTCTGAGAGCGTGAAAATGGAGCATTTGCACGCTCTCCGAATTAAATTGACAGTGAGGATTGTACATTGGGGGTCCCAGAGATAAAAAGAAACTGTATCAAATGGGGGTCCGGTGACCTAATGCATATCAAATTGAGGGTCCTTGAAATAAAATAAAAAGGAACCACTGAACGAAGCTATACTGGAATCCCCAATCTACACTATAAAATCCCCAGTGTTCATTTAACTGTGAGAGTGAATGTATGAATGGAAAAATTCGTATATTCTCGGGAGTTAATAGTACAGACCCCGTAAAGAGTCCATTTGGATCCGCCTGGTGTTCTCCTGAACCTGATGTTGAGAACTAGTGCTTTCATGAGATGAGCTCCTCTCTTCATATCATGGGAACAGAGTGTCTTCTGGGAGATGCTGTCCCGCCACCGTTTGGTCCCTCGCAAAAGACTGTAACCTCCCCTCCCTCCCTCCCCAAATGCATGATGGGAAGTCACCTGACCGCCTGTTGGAAAACCAATCACCAGACAGTCTCTGGTGAGTTTGCAGTTGTGCATCAAGAGCCGAATTCCAAAACCCCACATTTCTGCCGCCTCGCCCTGTTCCGTCCTACAGCATGGCTGTGTTATGGTGAAATTGGTGACCGGCTGAAATACGTGGCCGTCTCTGTGGACTTCACATCAACGTCAACGTAAATGACTGGTGTTTGTTTACCAACAGGGGTAAAACCTAGTGGTATTTTAGGCCGCGTATTGCAAGACCTCAATGTGCGTTATGTCATGTGTAGCCCACAAGACCGTCACATATTTCAGCAGGTCACCAATTTGACCGTTACACCGGCACGCCAGAGGGGCGATTGAGGAGGAGGTAGAAATGTGGAATTTGGCTTCGGGAGTTTGCAATCTGCATCAAGGTCTAAAAAAACAAAACACTGTACCTCATCTCACAACTGACCTCCACCCCTCTGGAACAACCCCAAAGAATCATGGGAAACACCGACCCATGTGCCATCATCATCACCTGACTCGTTTGTGACAGCCAATCAACAAGCCGACAGACGGCGTACCTCACCGACCCCGTGACCCTCTGAAGAAGAAGAAGCCCCAAAGCATGATGGGGGAAAAGCTGGTGTACGTATAATCAACCTGGCCTGGCTGCGGCCAATCGCGGTGCAGCGGCCGTCCGGGTCTGCAATCAAGCTCACTGTACCTCACCCCCCCGCCCCTCGGAGAGTGGTTCTCAAAGTGGGATCAAACCCCCCAGTGGTCCTTGAGGGGGTTCCATGGGGTCCTCAGATAAATGACTGACAATTAGGACTATGGACGAAATGGAACAAATTGACCCGTTCCATTTATACACTCTTATGGGGGTCCTTGACATTAAAAAGGTTTGAGAATCACTGCCCCTAGGAACCTGTGACCCCCCCCCCCCCCCCCCCCCCTCCAGAAAAGTCATGAACCCCTCCTAGAAACGTAACATTACACGGTCTCTGCTCGCACCGCAGAGGAACTGTGGAGGCACAGACTGGATGGCAAGCATTAACTGAACAAAGTCATACGGGGGGGGGGGGGGGGGATTTCTCTTTTAATACAGCTTTTCTTTTTTTGCGCCCTGCGATCTGCACTAAGCTGGAAATCTAGCCTGACTCCAATCTCTCTCTATCTATTGCTAACGAGCTACACGCTTTAGCACGAGGACGAGCAAAAACATGACGAGGAATTACTCAACGTCAACAAGGGGTGGGGTGGGGGGGGTGGTCGGAGCAACACGCAAGCTGCTTTTTTCGAGGAAGCCATGTGAACTAAAACGCAATCTTCATCGCCAACGCTGCATTTATCTCAAACTAAGAACACTGCTAGCGGACTAAAGCCTGGTTTATACTTAGTCGTGTGACAGCGTCATCCGCAGAACATAGCCAGTCTAGCTAGCTATCTAGATAGATTGGCTATTTTTTGGGGTGTCGCCGTCGTACGATGGATTATAAATTAAGCCTAAGTGTTCTCCACCCCAGTGCATTTATTTAGTAAATGACAGCAGCATCTGTTCACCCCTCTCTCTCTCTCTCTTTCCCTCCTATCATCTCTCTACTTCCTCCCTCGCCTTTATTCTTTTTTGTCAAATAAACGACATGAACTGCCCCCATCCTGTACAACTTTCATTTCATTGTTTTTTGGAAATTGTGAAAACGGTATCTCAATGTAAAAAGAAAAAAAAACATTTTTAAGCGGATGAAAACAAAAATAAGTTCCAAGATATCAGGATTATTTCTTAGCAGTGAAAACAGTGTGATAGATCGCATGTCCTAGACACCTTTTTTTTCTCTCTCTCTCTCTCTCTTTGTTTGTTGTTTTCTTTTTTTATTTAAAGCAGCATCTGTCCTCCAATTGTGTATAGTGTACTATGTTATTGTGCATTGCTGGACCAATGGTTAAAAAAATTGAGAGATTTTGTTTTTTTAGTTTTTTCGGTGTATAAAGTCACTTAGTAAAACTTGTATAGAAGCTATTTACCAGGCTCAGGGACTGGAGACTGTCTGTTCTGTATTCTGTATTATTACACTAAGCCCCGTTTAATTTAACACTATTCACTAAAAGGTTGGCGTTAATTCACTTGCAAGTCACTCAAGTTCAAAATGTCAGCGGCTGTCGACTGTTCATGTAACTAAAAGAGCCTCCGTTCTCTTCTGAAAGAAGAAGCTGCAGTCCTTATTTCAATATGTATGGTAGAGCATGTTAACGCAATACAACTACAACATGTGCAGTGGTTGGAGGTGCATGGTCTCCCTACTCTCCCGTTGAGACATTTAGACCCTGGACAGACAAATAAGTAGTACTGCCTTAAGCCCATGTGCCCAAGATTCCATCTTGGAAGAGCGTTAGGTAGGTAGGTCGAAAATGTTTGGTTTCCCACACGGGAGACCTGCGTTCAAATCCCCGGGAAGGACATAGAACGTACTGATTTAAATAAAAGAGAGCACATTTCGTCACTGACTTGGAAGTGAATTGAACCCCGTCCCGGTCAAACGATGCAATATACATTGTGCACTTGAGTGGAAGTTGATTTTATTTTTTTGGCTTTCATAAAATATCCACAACAACCCAAATAATTCAGCAGCTAAGAGGCAGATGCACTGTAAAAAGGCCTGAGTATGACCCTGGAATGACCCATACTGGTCCACTTCTACACTGAATTTGACTGTGTACATACTAAAGTAAAAAACAAACAAAAAAGGGAATTAATATGGCCCTTACCAGGAGCTGTTTTGTATTCATCACAGAGATTTGCCTGCCTTTTTCTTATGTTGCTGAGCCAATCCACATAATAATCTGTTAGCAGAGATTGGGAGGGAAGCATCCAGAATGCTAATACCATTGGAAAGAATTCCTGTCTATAGATACTGTACCAATTGATGCACAGCGTCAATTGGAACTGCCTGATTGATTTTTGGATTTGATCAAGTCGTTGAGTTTGAACACTGCAAGCATATCGGTTTTCTAGTAGCCTATAGCGGTTGCACTGATCCAGGAACAGTTCTTAATTTATTTTATAAGTTAAAATAATTTAAAAAGTAGGGCATTCAGTTGAAAAAACATAAAAATATTAAATATACAAGGTTTCTACCAGACACAGGCCCACGATATCTTTGGCGTTTCATAATCCAGACATATCACGTGATCAGTCTTCTGGACTTCCCTCCTAATGTCTCTCTGCCAACATCTATTCTAGCCAATCAGACGGTCTCCCTTTTAAATCTTGCTCAGTGAATCAAAACGGAAGGGGCTGCTCTGGGTCTGGAATAATCCTCCCACCTTTTGTGTAAATTGGTGGTTCTCAAAGTGTGGTCCACGGACCCTTAGGGGGTTCCAAATGGACCCTCGTAGTAAGGTCTGTAACTCTGAGAGTGTACGAATGGAACCAAATGGACCCAGGGTCCATTTGGTTCCATTTGTACACTCTCAGAGTGATGGGGGTCCTTGAAATGTAAAAGTTTGAGAACCACTGGTGTAAATAATAATAATTCCCCTTATCTATCCTCTATCTCGTTCTCTATCTCACTTTATCTTATGGAAGGTCTAAATGGTGATGTCATGTACATTAGAGGACAAAGGAAGTTGTGTGTTTGTTGTTACTCAAGAGATGTGATATTAACCCGTGATGCGGGGATGGGAGGGGTTGGTTTTAAGAGTGGAAACTTAGTCGTTTTGTTTCTGTTCCGTTTTTTGTTTGTTTTTAAATGCATGTGTGGTTGTCTTTCATACGGTAACGTTGGGTCGCAGTGTCAAATGAAGATGAGCTGGATGTTAATGATGATGTGTTGGATTGATATCGTAACCAGGGTTGTGAATTAACACCAGCCACTTGATGAATGTCATGAAGTTGCCTGGTGGTGAATCAAGTCTGCTGGACACTTGGCAGGTATAGGTAAAACCCTCATTTGGACATCCTATTAACTTATTAACTAAAAAAATAGCCTGTCCACAAGCTCACAAATCGCCGCTGTGCGACGTGTTGTGAGCTTGTGTCAGGCAATTTCTTTCAAATCTATCGTTATATCGAATAAGCCATGCCAAAAATAGGGATGGCAGGTTGAAATTGCTTAATAAAAACAACAAATAATCGGCATTGTAAAATGGCACAAAGAGCCTATTCTATTTCAAAACAACAGCCCTTCTATCTGGCTCTTATAATATGCCAACGTGTTGAGGTTTCACCTGCCAGGGTGGTCTGCAGCTAGTACTTCTATTCCTGCCCTGGTGAGGGCAGTGCTGAGTGGATGTGATTTCAAAGTTATGTTGACTGAACTGCATCAGGGCCTGTCTGGTAAACACCCTCCTTAACCTTGTCTTCTTGCCAATATTTATCTGTCAAGAGACACCGCCTCACCTTGCCTTTACCTCCACGTGTGTGTGATGTCTATAACCTTTTGACTCTATGCCGAGCATCAAATGCTCGTCACTTGCCCCTACTATTACCTCCCTGTGTGTCTGTACTGTGTGTGCGTGTGAGGTTAAGGAATGACTGACCTGACTGTGTATCCAAGCAATACTCATAAATGCGTCGACGCTCCGGCTGCGTCAGTGTGTCCAGACTCGTGCCAACGTTGCTGCAATAGACGGACCGTCCATGTTTGACCGCCCGCCCCACCCCAGCCCCCCCAACTGTAGAAATGTAAAGAACGAACAAAAAAATAAAGTTAGTGTTTTGATGAGCGACCGATGTGAGTGATCGATGAAGAGGGTCTTTTTTTTCTCCGACCTCCGACCTCCTCTCCCCCCTTGCCTTCCTTCCTCCTTTTAACCTTAACGTTGTTTTCAAAAAAACGACCTTACCCTGTTGTCACGTGCCACATGACCCTCCCTGAAATCCCGGCCCTAATTCGGGTCACCTTAAAGATGACGTACTTGTATTAGCATCCGCGGGATGGCTGTAAAAAACGAAATATTTAAAAGAGAGTATCCTATCCCCCTTTTCAGTCTCTTATGGGTTGTTGTGTGTTGTTGTTTTCTTAATGGCTTTTGTTTTTAATTCCGACTCGCCTTGGGAGACTTTGAACCCGGGATAGAACAAGACGTTTTTCTTTTTTTTAATTTATGATTACGTTCGCTTCGGTGTGTCCGTCTTACATTTGCCCTTCTCTCTCCTCGACATTCACGTCTCCAGGGATGCACGCTGTAAAGATCCTGGCTTCAAATTTGACACATAGGACTTTACAGCGCACTGCAGATTTTATTTTTGAATTTGATGTGACGTGTGCCTCTTTCTCTCAGCGGCTGATGTTAACTTGGTGTCTTTTTTTGTTTTTAACTGTGATTGTTGTTCCTAAAAGTTACTCAAAAATCTGTTCACTAGAAATCCATTGACATTGGTTTGGCCACAAATGGTATCGCCCATCAGAATATGCTAGTAACACTTTGTCCTATACCTTTTAAAGAAGTACGGTTTGTGCTACAGGTAGCAGTCAGCTAGCATGCTCAAATCGGTCTTGGGGCAGTACATTAGGTCTTGGGTCAGCATTCGGGGCTGCTATTTTTACCAGCAGACTGAATGCAGTGTCACTGATCAGTGAATCCAACACAGTATTACAAAAATCCCTTAGTTGGGTCAAGCTCTGTCTGTTCTCTTAACCACTTTAACCCTCTATACTTTGTAAACTTGACCTCAGTTGGCTCTGTACATGCTTGTGGATAAAAGCGTCTGCTAAATGACTGTAATGTACATGCGCTGCTTTTTTCCCCTCTCTATACCAAATTGCTGATCTACACGCTCACAACGCATCGCACCGCAACCCGTGAGCTTGTAGCTTGGCTAATGTCCCCACGACCAGAACAGGGACGCTTCCTTGGCAATGTTAACTGTAGCCTGTGGAATGCTGTAAAAAATAATACTGTTTAATATCTCTGTTAAATAATGCAGGAGCTCTTGTAAACATCTCTGTTACAGACGTGAATAGAGATTCATACAAATCAAGTGTTTTGACCCTCTGCCTGTCTGCCTGTACAGAAACCTGAGAGAAAGGGGTTCACCGCACCGCGTCAGAGATCGTCTTTTAAACACGGATATTCATCGTGCCGCTATAGTCGCTTAATGCCAACCGCACCGTTTTGGCCATCGCATGTACATAAGACTTGTGAAAGGAACAAAAAAATACGATTATTAAACGATCACAATGGCTTGTTTTTTGTTTTGTTTTTGGGTTTCGACGTGACTTGCATTACCTCATGGTTCTCCCCGTAAATGTAGCTTCTAATGATGATCCTGCCACACTATTTATAACGCATCCGAAGGATGCACCCTCGCCTGGGAGAAAGAGCCTTCTCCCCTTTGTTCACTTAACCCAGTCCATCCATGTTTATTGTTATTATTATTATTATGAATTATCATCAAGACACACTATTGTTCTTATTGTCATTGTTATTCTAATTATTGTTATTCTATTTTTTATTTTTTTTTGGCTGTACAGTTACCGTTGTTGAAAAATGATACCTAATACAGATTCTTACACTGTACCGTGTCTCTTTTCAATAAAGAAAAAAAACAAGTAATGCTTCATAATATAACCTGCCTGCTGTGATGTTCTGTTCAGTGTTACTGGGTTGTCATTTATGAAATTATATATATAATAATAATACTAGAAAGTGCTGTTCCTGAAAGTATGAAGGACTGTTCCTGAAGAAACAGTGTGGGATCGCTAAGAATGTTGGCCGAACGTTGTAGAGTTGGAACAGAGTTTCTAGCTAACTAGTTAGGGGTCAAAAAATGGGCGGAATAGTAAGCAATAACATTAGTGTGATCGCTAAGGCTATCCCACAAATAAAGAAATAGTGAAAATAACATTTGTGAGTTCGCCTTAGCGATCCCACAATAATATACTATGTATGTTAAAACATCTGCTGCATTCCTGTTGTCCTCTGATGAGGAAAAGGTCAGGCTTATAGCCTGGAATAAATACCTTTTTCGGGTGTGTGATCCGGTCGGGAGCGGAAGCAACCCTATGCCTCACCCCCAAATAACCCCGGCCGCGATCAAGGGCATTGTAATTTTAGGGCCTACCTAATAAAATCCTTGATGCGGCGTAGTTTAGCTTATTTTTAGAATACAAAATAAATAAAAATTTAAGTGTACTTTGCGCAGACTATTTAGACTAGTCTACCTTTGTAATCGATTCAGCATTTAAATTGGGGAACCAAAACAAAGCGGCTCCGCAAACCAGAAACTATTTCTTTTCTCTTTGACCGAATCACACGGGCCATTTAATAACGAATACCAGGCTTCCCTCCGAGGTGGAAAGAGTGGTGATGCGAGGTTAATGTATATATACTGTTATGCACATATGTGTCCTCTGCACTTCAACAAGCAGCCTCAAATCATTCTTAGGCACAGACATTGGCACAAAGATGCTTTCCTGGTTTGAATGGGTTCCCCCAAAAACCTGTTAGGAGTACGTTTCAGGCAATTTAGAGTTGATTGGTAGTACTTTGTTGTGGAGTAATTTTTTTTCACCATTGTGTCACATGAATGCAGACACCAAACAATTACTAGAATTATCATTCATGTTAAGCAAATGATGCGTAAGACATTCGTAAAGAGTATGTAAACCATTTGTGGTGTTAGGGACCAAAAAAGTCACTACAAAGTACTACCAATCAACTCTAAATTGCCTGAAACGTACTCCTAACAGGTTTTTGGGGGGACGATTTTGGCCTCCACACTTAGTGATTATTTCGGATTTAACTTTCGTTTCGGTGGTGACCAACTTTCGTTTCGGTAGTTTGATTACAAAATGTAAGTTGTGTAAAAAATAATCTGACTATACTAAGTTGTTATTTGTTTGTTTAAGTCAGGCTATACTCTACTCAGAGTCATAAGTTTACAAAATGTACTAAAGTACAGTGAACGTCTGTACGGTTTGTCTTCATCACTGAAAATAACGTACATGTAAACTGATGTCATGTGCAGTTGGGGTGAAGAAACACAACCATTTCACTCCTAATAATACCTATTTGATTTGACATCCTGACTTGCTGCTGGAGCTGAGGCTTGAACCTGTTACCTGCGGCTCACTAGTCAGTGACTATCCATTCACCTACAGCTGTTTCCTTGGAGTCTGTGGTTCTGAAACGTTTTGTTGTCAACCCCCCAAATTGACATGTATTTGGGCAGTGGACCCCAATGTGAAAAGATGTAGTGTCAGGGCCCCCCATGAAAAAGATTTATATTTATGCTGTAACACATTTTTTTAAAGTTATTTGTCTTGTTTGTTGTTCAAGTCAAAGCACCAGGAAGGCTGTACTTGTCAGCCATCTGTTAGCTCAATGGGTTGAGACGCAGTATACATGATCCAGAGGCCATGAGTTCAAATCCCACTGGTGTCTTTACTGTGATGCTTTCCTTTGCAGACTAACTTCTAGAAAAACAAGTTAAAACCACCAGAAAACCTGTAACTCTCAGCCAACAGCATAGCTCGACTGGTAGTGCGTCTGTCCAATAACATGACTTGACTTGACTTGAGTGGGTTCGATTCCCACTCGAGTCAAGTGTCCCCGGTAACTTGGGGCAACGGATAAATTGACTGATATCCTTAGTGATGCTTCCCTTTGCAGACTAACTTCTAGAAAAACAAGTTAAAACCACCAGAAAACCTGTAACTCTCAGCCTACAGC
>NC_139961.1:20666308-20701308 GCF_963454915.1 Gymnoscopelus microlampas | reverse complement strand
TCTAAGTAGAGCTGTAGCTGAATGGTTAGTGTGACTACCTGTTGAGCCGTAGGTTACAGGTTCAAGGCTCGGCCACTGCAGTCGGCACAGTCCGTCAATTCCCTACAAGACCAAAGCACTGATAAGATCAGAAAGCCAGAATATAGAGCTTCAACTTAAAGTCAACCAAAAATGATTATTTAACACCTTTCAAATAACCCATTATGCACAGAGTTGAGAATTATTCATCTGGATACAGTGTCTTCATATACATTCACATTGAAGTAATCTTTAAAGATACCTTTTTTTTTTTTAGGTAAGTTAAAAAGTTAAAGCTCTACATTGTGATACATACTAACTTTCGTTTCGATAGTGACACAAAAACGTTTCGGTAGTGACACAATGGTGACATTTTTTTTACTCCACTACAAAGTACTACCAATCAATCTAAATTGCCTGAAACGTACTCCTAACAGGTTTTTGTGGGGACGATTTTGGCCTCTACACTTAGTGATTTTTTCGGATTTCACTTTCGTTTCGGTAGTGACACAAAAACGTTTCGGTAGTGACACAATGGTGAAGAAAAAAATAAATTTCTCCACTACAAAGTTTTGGTCAAATAGAACCGAATTAGACCCAAATTAGACCGAATTAGACATTTCGTGCACGCGCACAGGTTGGGCGCATGCATGTTCGTGCATGTGCGTGAAATTACGCCGCTGGGGGGGGGCCTTTGGTTTTGTGTTGTTATGCGGCCATGTATGTGCGTAACAGTATATACTTAGCGAGCACACTGACGTTATTGTCACAACGTATTTGGCCCGTTTTTTGACCCCTAACTAGTCCTTCATACTTTTAGCTACAAACTCCGTTCCAACTCTACAACGTTCGGCCTACTTAGGACATATCGGCTACCATTTGAATTTTAGAGAATACCTTAGTGCTTTAAATAGAAGTTATACAATTCAACTGTAAACATTGATTCAACTATTTGTACTTGAATTATTGAGTAAATGATCCAAAAACAAAAGAAGTCATCTTTATCTTGACTAACTGGGACGTCTGAAGTCATCTTTATCTTGACTAACTGGGACGTCAGCCAGTCCTCCTGGGGGTCCTTTCTCATCTTGTAAGTTGTGTTTGTTTGGCATTTGGCCATCTAATGGTTCCCTTACCCCTGTCGATCCAATTATTAGGAATTGTACCCTCTGTCTCCTTTCCATCCTCCAACCACACATCCCTGGCATAAATGACCTGAAAAAGACAGCACAAACATGTTAGTGCAATATCAGAAAATAAATGACGTGAACCATAGTCAACAAGCATGTTAGTGCAATATCAGAAAATAAATGACGTGAACCATAGTCAACAAGCCTTTTCTGTCATTATCTACTTGCTCTTCAATCCACAGTGGGCCACAGGTGTAAGAGCCTGACTGAGAAACAGAAGGTTATGAGTTCGATTCTTAATCCTGATATTGTGCGAAATTTAAATAACTATATAGATATATTCTTTTTATGGTTATCATTTATGTTTTAAATGTACATCTCTTTCATGGAGGGCTCTGGTACTAGATCTTTTCACATTGGGGTCAATTTGGACAGCAAAATGTTTTAGAACCACAGATTCCAAGGAGACCACTGTAGGTGAATGGATAGAATGACTGACTAGTGAGCCAAAGGTACCAGGTTCAAGGCTCAACTATGGCATCAAGTCAGGATGTCCCTGAGCAAGACATTTCGAACTGCTCCTCTGAGGGCAGACATCAACTGTGTAAAGCTGAATTTCCCCCAAAGGATCAATTAGGTATTATTATCATTAGGAGTGAAATGGTCCAACTGCACAGTATATACTTAGCGAGCACACTGACGTTATTGTCACTACGTATTTGGCCCGTTTTTTGACCCCTAACTAGTCCTTCATACTTTTAGCTACAAACTCCGTTCTAACTCTACAACGTTCGGCCTACTTAGGACATATCGGCTACCATTTCAATTTTAGAGAATACCTTAGAGCTTTAGAAGATTTAAAACCTCTAGAACCGTAAACCTTTAAAACCTTTTCCCCCCTGTTCTGAATTCCCATAGACGTGTTTAATATCGCGTCAAATAAGAACTGTGTTCCAAACATAAACAAATGACCCCGGCGGTTTTACTCTTATGGATATGAAGCATCAACTGACGGAGAGAAAACGCTAATGTTACTTCTGCCGAATTAGTTAAATTTGCCAGAAACAGACTGTTTCAAATATGAGTGACTGACTATCATAAACGATGCAGAGGCTCCTCCCTGACAATATCGCCGAGGCAGTTTGTTTATTTTTGGACCACAATTCTTATGAGACGATTCTATGATGACCCAATGTTATTCTCCATAGGGAAATTACTTTACGACCCAGGGGATGGACGAGTGACGTCAGGACTTCTGTACTCTGGGTTAACATGTGCATGTACAAACTGGATGTATCCACTAGAGGGCAGCGTTGCCCTTCCACCTCGGTCCGGTATGCCTCTCGGTCGGTCGGAAGGAACGATCGATTATAAATCAGGGAAACAAGCTCGACCTTTTCATCTTCAGGGGACACAAGCTCGACCTTTTCATCTTCAGGGGACAACAGGAATGGAACAGATGTTTTCACATATACAGTATATTATTTTATTCCCACTGTGCAATGAGAGGTCATTTTTGAACGTCCCATTTTGGTCCCTGGAGGGTGCAGAATGAAAGTTTTTATTGCGTCTTTGTCTGACGTCTTCTGAACGTCCAAACCTCTAGTCCAAATGTGGTCATCTTTTCTACGTCAAATTTAGACTAATTATAGACATCTTTTGTACACTTTTTCTAGGCTCGGTGCATAACTGTAATCCCCATTTCCTGTTCATTTTCCTGTAGCTTTAACATAGTTAGTAGTTAACATGCTGCTAAGCTAATCAAACAAAGCTACAGGAAAATGAACAGGATCAAATGGTTATGCCACCTTCTGAAAACTGGGAATACAGTACACAGAGGTTTACAAGTAAATCACAATTCAATACACACTTATTTCCTTATCTCTTTATTCTTCTTGTGAATACACAGCTGCGCAAACAAATGTTCCACAATTACAGTATTCCACAAATATTCCATATGATTGTGGAATATTTGTGGACTGGAACTAGACCCCCTGAAATGGAATCTAGTTCATAGGACCACAATGGAAACAAGTCCCCAGGACTTGTGTTATCCTTTTAGCCTTAACGTACCTCATGACGTTTACCTTTCTGACTAATTAAGTATTCAAACAAACAGCAGATCAAGCCAGCTTTGAATTATTTTTGACAGAACAGAAGCGGGACAGCCACTTACCTCCCACAATGTTGTTCCATGCAGTCTAGCTCAAGACTGAATACAGAAGGTCATACAGAAGGACACACACACACACACACACACACACACACACACACACACACAGCAGTCACTAGGGCTGATTAAGCTTGATCCAGAACAGAACAGTTAACTTCTCTTTTTTTTTTTACACGTCAAAATCAGGTTTATTGTCACATCACAGGTTTACAAGGTACAAAAGTGGGTGAAATTCGTTTTAGTACATCGTTCCCATCGCAACGTTAATTTCCATAGAAAGAAGAGGGGTGAGGGGGGCAAGTGGGAAGGAGATCAAACAAGAGAACAACAGAAGGCCAAACAAGTTATCTACATATTTACAAAGAACCTGAGATAATAAAAACTAAGGTGCCTGAGCATAGCAGCAATGTATGTATACTGTGCATGATATACTTATGGACGTTAAGGTGCTTAGAGAAAAAGAGCAAAATAAAAAAAAAAGACAAAAAAAGTCAGTGCGTTATACATGGGATTAAGGTGCAAAAGGTCAGTGCGTGTCCACCTAGGGTGGACTGCCCCTGGTATAATCCGCAAGTAGCTCCATGAGGGAGAGCAACAAAAAAGTCATTTGTACCTGGTGTAGTCCACAGGTATGTCCGAGGGGGGCTAAGTCCAAGTCAAGTCCACGTCACTAGTCGAATGAAAATAAAATAATAATAAAACATAATAGCACAGGCTACTTTGCAGGGACACCCTTTTTGCTTGGGCCGGTTCCACAACAACTGAAAAATATTAAACAAGTGCTGTACTGAATAGCCAGTGAGCTACCAGGGTAAGGTCCAACCAGAGCTACTTCATTGAACAGAACACAAGTTCAAATTACACAATACTGTGACACTAAGATCCCCCACAATGGACAGTGAAAGTTCAAGTTAAATCAGTCCTGAGTGCCTGCTGTGTGTCCTCCGCCTCCCCTTCTCGCTGGAGCATGCTTGAGGTGGTCTGCGGCATGCTGCCTTATGAGGTCCTCTGTGGCTTCTGGGTCGAATTTCATGACTGCATCTGCATAGTAGAAAAAGACAATAAAAAATGTGCAACGGCAACATGCTGTCCTAGTCCCTATCTGACATAATACACAGCTCGATTGAACTCCTGCCATCTGGTAGGAGGTTCAAGAGCTCAGGGGGAAGCACCAGCAGGTCATCCAACAGCTGCCCCAAACCATCAGAACCCTGAACCCATGCTCGCCATATATTGCCCCCAAAACCAACATCTTGAAAGATGGATAGCACTTTGAATAGTACTGTATCTATATTGCACTTTGAATGCATCAGCACTTTTTACCAATGTTGTCTGCTCTTTACTTTTTAATGTTTGCCTCTTTTTAATGTGCACCATGAGTTGTGGAGAATGGTATTTTGCTCCCCTGTATGCCTAGTGTGTATTGTGGAAGTGACGATAAAACTGATTGCGAGTCTCCATATTGACATGAAAAAATGTGTTGCCTGTACATCAACAACTAGTTTAATACAAAGCCATCTCCCTTCTACACCTAACCACCACAGTTATTTAAAAAGTTATGATAGCAACGGTAACGGTAGACAGTTGGCATTGTATTTTTTTATGTCAACAGGGAAGGACATGTTTTACCCAATTACATTTAGATTTGTCCTTGGTCAACATGAAATATGGGCTTAGCCTACCTTGTATTGCGCTAAAAGTCGCAGTCTTCTCTTTTTCCCCCTTCCCCTTCATGTTCAACTGTGCCATCAGACTGTTACTGAAGAGCCTGAAGAAAAACAAATTACATTTAATAATGTAGTAGGATTAGGATTTATTGTAAAACATGGTATAAACCCTTTATACTATTAATTTTCACTTAATGTTCAACAATTATGTCATTGACATGACATAACAGAGGTTCAGGTGTTAAGCTAAAAAAAAAAGGCAAATTAATGGAAACATGCAGTCAGGCCCTCATCTAGAAGAATTAACCAAATAAGTGTTCAGACATTGAAAACCACAGCGCACCCAAACATCACACAGGGGTTAATTCATAGTGTATGTTGAAACATACCTGTCAAGAACTTTGTGGACACAGTCCTTAACGTCCTTCCCTCCATTACGGGAAAGTTGCAGCACC
Source organism: Gymnoscopelus microlampas (assembly GCF_963454915.1). Lineage (NCBI taxonomy): Eukaryota > Metazoa > Chordata > Actinopteri > Myctophiformes > Myctophidae > Gymnoscopelus > Gymnoscopelus microlampas. The sequence goes on along the minus strand of NC_139961.1, from coordinate 20,695,865 downwards.
TGTTGGAATAAGTCCATGAAACTTTCACTGACATATCCCAGAGGAACATAAAAAGTGTGCGAGTGCATCTTATGCTGTTCATTACTTCCAGACTTTTGAAAAGCCTACCAGGGTATTAAAAGCTTGGACATCACTGAGGAGTTGCTCCTCTCTCTGGAAGTCCCCCATGTTCTCCAGTCTCTCAACATGACTGGCCGCTGAAGAGGCAGGTTCTTTAATGAATATTGATATGGTCAGGACTTAGGAAAATAAGTAAGTGTACATTAACACAGAGAAATGTTATCTGACATTATAGACACCACCCTACAATGATACAAAACACTGCTATAATTGAAGAGCAGTTTTTGTGTCCCGATAGGAGAGGAGACAGAGAGAACAGTAAATGAAGAAAGGAGAGAATGGGCAGAAGAGAGAAGGGTTGCAAATTAAGTCCCCCAGTTTTCTTGGCCAGTGTCCTGTCTTCATTGAAATAGCTCAGAACTTACCTTGTGTTGGCAATGGGAATGCCCATGTTGGCCTCTCAGTCACTGCATAGCACCTGTAATAAGAACAAAAGTACATTTTAGAAATTACAAAGTGATATTTTTGCATTAAAACTTTCCAAGACAGATGACTATACATTAGATGAGAAATAATAAATATGTCATATTGTAACAATTAGGGATGCACGATACTACTTGCTGAATTGTAAAGGTTTTGATTACTTGGGGCCTTTGGACAACTCACCATGCCTGACCGTGTCCCTGGATCTGTCATGTCTGGACCTGACCGTGTCCCTCGACCCATCACTGCGGTGGGACCTGTCATCATGTCTGGACCTGACAGAGTGCCTCCGAGCTGTTGCTGTACCTGGAGTCGTGGCTGGTCCTGGACCTGATGCTGTGCCGGTATCTGACACTGTGTCTGGAGCCATCACTGTGCCTGATGGCTGGAGCCATCACTAAAGACTTAATACTTGGACATAATACTACTACTACAATACCATGTCACACTGAAAAAGACTACCCCTACTGGTTGGTCTTAGATGTTGACATCACACATCTCCTCTGATACACATAGTTCAACACATTGAGACTGTAACTACTTACTCATTGCTTATGAATTAGGTATGGTAATGATTTCTTTAGTATGCACAACATGTAACACCTTGTACTGACTGTACTTTAAATTTGTTGGTGCAATGGAGAAAGTGAATACTCACGGGGTGTGGACATTTATCTGCTCCGAGGTGCTATACTTGCATGTCGGGAGCCTGGAAAAGACAAAGAATTTTCTTAGATACCAAATATTGATTTGTAAACAAAAGGTGACTGCTTAAATGTGATGCATACTCACTGTGTGTAGACATTTCCCTGTGGTTTCCCAGCATGCTCCAACTCGACAGACATGGTGTCCACCACGACATCCACCAGGTCATCCAGGGCTTGATTTTCAGAGTCTGAAACATAACAATCAGCTTGTAACTGATTTCATGTTGTGTGTACCCAGTACATCATTATCATATTTCATAAATTGACATCAATACTCAACAAGCATTGAGTAACACATTGTTGTCCTGGCTGGACTGCAACTTCCTTGGTGTGATAGGAAAGGAGGGCACCTATACGGCTGCAATATATAAGTAAAAATAAACCTATCCATATCTAAAATAGACAGCCTTATTAAAGCATTTGATTGTCATTTTTTACATTGGACTTATAAATTGATTATAGAAGAAAGTTACCCATAATGCTCGCCTCCCCCGGATCATCATCAGATTCTGTTAAAGTACAAAACGTCATATAAAACATGAATGGTCTACAATGTGAGGCCCAGTTTCTGTTAACACATTTCATATTTAGAAGTTACTTGAGAAACATATGAACTCTACACCAGTCATCATCTTGTCTTTTAACAGGTTTCCTCTTCCCTCTTATCACCACATCCACATCCTCCTCTTCCTCCTCTGCTTGGCTGGTCAGGTTGTAGTTGTCACATTCACAAGCTTTAACTAGAAGTTATACAATTCAACTGTAAACATTGATTCAACTATTTGTACTTGAATTATTGAGTAAATGATCCAAAAACTAAACCTGCCTGAAGTCATCTTTATCTTGACTAACTGGGACGTCAGCCAGTCCTCCTGCGGGTCCTTTCTCATCTTGTAAGTTGTGTTTGTTTGGCCATCTAATGGTTCCCTTACCCCTGTCGATCCAATTATTAGGAATTGTACCCTCTGTCTCCTTTCCATCCTCCAACCACACATCCCTGGCATACATGACCTGAAAAAGACAGCACAAACACGTTATTGCAATATCAGAAAATAAATTATGTGAACCATAGTCAATAAATCACCGGGCAAGTGGTCATGTTAGTAGAGGGCAAAGAACTAGAGGCGGCCGGATTGAAAATGCTACGATTCTCATTAGAAGCAACATGGAGGGATGAGAACAGAAATGACTACATTTGAGTATAAGCCCAGGTTAGAAGGTTAGACGATAAAGCAAGAGAGGTGGATAAAGCGAGAGGTGAGGTAGAGATGGTTTATCTGCGGCGGAGGGAGAAGGATGCTGAAACGCAAGACAAATAGAAAATTTAGGGTGTGCTGAAAGAGACAAGCAGGTGATGCTCGAGGAAGGTACAGCCGTGATGGGAACTAGCTGAAAGAAAAAGAAAATGTAACCTTTAATATTGCTGTTCCAGACCATGGCGAAAGGGTATGAGGACATAACCACCAACGTTTCTTGTGGTAGGCAAGCCACCTTGCGGAACAGATCCGTTTCACGCAGTAGTCCATCTTTCATCCTACCCTGACTTGGCTTCCATTTCCTTGCTTGTTCTTTCACTGAAGTCCTGATTGTTTTTCTGGATATATGATATGATTGACAGCCGCAGCAGTGCAGCCAGTCTCATCCCTGACATTGTTGTCTCCTATCAAGGGACCATAGATGACCCACCCCAATAGGGTCCTCACAGCATATGGCTGTTAACCACCTCCAAAGGTTCCAATAACTTTGAAGCATTTCTGCCGATCAGTAGGTCAACACCAGAGTCTATTTCTTGCAGTTTGATGCGTTTCAAATAAGGCCATGGTGACAAGCCCTGTTGTTTTTGGAATATTGTGTTGTGAGACAGGCATGGTTTTATGAGTGAACACATTAGGGAGTTGTATGAAATCATTTTTGTCCAACTTAGCTATTTCCAAACCTGAGATATGGTGACTGGTCTCAGGCTTCACTTGGTTCATTGTGCGGAGAAGAATATTTGTTTTTTGTCCGGTAATGTTTAGCCTTCTCATTAAGTTTTCAGTGCAGAATGTGGATGTGCTTCCATGGTCCAAAAATGCATATGTTTGCAACACTGTCTCCCTGTGGCTCTTCACTTGAACGGGTACTATGGAAAAGATGGAGGTTTCATCACCGGCCCCAATATGACCACATGTGTGAGGTGAGACGACAGCATTGTTTCCTATTGAATTCTTTTCTGTTTCTTCAATGTGGAGTATATCAGGATGGTTTTGTTCACACGTATCACAGGTTAAACGACTTGTGCAGTCTCTGCTTAAGTGTCCTCTTTTCAAACAGCCAAAACAGACTCCCTTTTCCTTTAAGTAGTCCATCTTCTCTCTGTGTCTTCTCTCTTTCATCTGTGGACACCGCTCCAATGTGTGACCAGTTTTATTGCAGAAAAGACAATAATTATGATAGCTGATGAATACACTTCTTTCCACTCCATTTGACTGCACTGCTGTTTCTATGGGTGTTACTGTTGTGGCAAAACTGCTTCTTGGAATGTCTCTTGTGTCTCTTGGTTTGATGATGGTTGAGGTTTTGACAGTTGTAGTTTGCTTAGCATCTTGGATGTTTCCAAACAGTGGATCAGACAGTATTTTTTACCTGTCTCTCTATGAATTGTACAAGGTCAGAAAGCTTAGCACGATGTCCATGCCTCTCCTGTAGCTTGCATGCCTTGTTCCTCCAGGTTTATCTGAGCTTGTATGGATGGCCTTTTGTATATTGTTCAAAGTAATGTAAGCAGTCACTGTAATCGTCAGTCTTTTTCTCCACTCCTCTCTCAAATGCCCTGATAAACATTTCATATTGCAATGGGTCACCATCATAAACTGGAATGTCTCTTGGTGGTAAAGTGGAATACAGATTTTGCTTAACCAGTAAAGCAGTTTTTTCATTCTGTCTTCGTAGCACATTACAAATATCACCTGCAGGGGGTGTAGTGTGAGTGACATGACCTTGAACATTCTTTTTCCCATGAAGCTGTACATTTTCAGTTTGCACATTTTGATTTATTATATTTTCTGTTTGAACATTTTGCCTGGGGAGAGAGTATTGCATTAGAGGAGTCATGTAATGAGCTTTGGCAGATTTTTCATGAAGTGGTTGTTTTGGTCTCACAACCTGTGGCTGGGAGGGAGGCTTTGTGGTTTCCATTGTTTCCTTTTTGTGGAGTTTGATCAGGTAGGTATGTATTTGCATTTGGGTTGAATGGGGTTGTTTCCTTTGGAGCAGCAGCTCCTTTCTTTGAGTTTGTCCCACTTGACACTCTTGATGAGTTCCTTGGCCCATGGTTTCCTGAGTCTCCATTTCCAGTTGCTCCTTTTGCATTCTGAGTTGTTCCTGTTATGCTTCAATTTCATGTTTTTTTGTGTAAGGCAGCCACCTGTTCCATGAGAGCAGCCTTTTCAGCCTGAGCTATGATGAGCAGATGAGGTTGAAGATGCTTTTGATGGAGTGGATTTGTGTGTGTATGTACAGCACTCAACATTTCACTTTCAGCAGTGACCGGTGTTTGTGGCTCCTTTTCAACAGTGACATGTATTGGTAGTTCCTTCTGAACAATGACATGCATTTGCTGTTTCACCTCTGATAGCCACAGGTGTACATCCTGTACAAAACCTTCCAGAATATACATTTTTGGTTGAAACCATGTATTTTGCCTTGTAATTTCCTCCTCAGGTAATGGCAAAACCACCAATGATGAATGACTTTCCCTTGCTTCATCCCACAGTTTAATTAATCTGAAGGTCACTGCAAATCAACAGCGAGACAAAATGAAACATATTACTAACATAAACAAACAGATATTACAATATTACAATACATTACAAACAGAAGTGATACTCAGGCGTCTTCTTCTTTCATGTGTCATCATCAGATGTCCAGCTCCAATGACGTGCAGCCACGCCCTCGTCTCAGGTCCCACATCAAAGAGACCGGTCTCCGATGGTGGTCTGTACAGGACACAGAGGTGATTATGTGATAGGCAGTCTGCATAAGCATACTGTGCAGTCTGTCAGGCCCAAACTGTGGGACTAGACGTGCGGAAAAATAAACTTTATCTTGAAAGAAAGAAGAAGAAGAAAAACATAAACAAACAGATAATACATATATTACAATATATTGTATATTGAGGTGATTATGTGATGAAACGTATATGAAACATATATTAAAAACATAAACAAACAGATAATACATATATTACAATATATTAAAAGCAGAAGTGATACTTAGGCGTCTTCCTTCTTTCGTGTATCATCATCAGATGTCCAACTCAATGACGTGCAGCCACACCCTCGTCTCAGGTCCCACATCAAAGAGACCGGCCTCCGATGGTGGTCTGTACAGGACAGAGGTGATTACGTGATAGGCAGTCTGCATAAGCATACTGTGCAGTCTGTCAGGCCCAAACTGTGGGCGTAGACGTGCGGAAAAATAAACTTTATCTTGAAAGAAAGAAGAAGAATAAAAACATAAACAAACAGATAATACATATATTACAATATATTAAAAACAGAAGTGATACTCAGGCATCTTCCTTCTTTCGTGTGTCATCATCAGATGTCCAGCTCAATGACGTGCAGCCACTCCCTCGTCTCAGGTCCCACATCAAAGATACCGGCCTCCGATGGTGGTCTGTACAGGACACAGAGGTGATTATGTGATAGGCAGTCTAAGAAAGTCTTTACGTACACATCATGATTTGATTTACACACATATAGTGTGTAAATCTGTGTGTGTGTGTGTGTGTGTGTGTGTGTGTGTGTGTGTGTGTGTGTGTGTGTGTGTGTGTGTGTGTGTGTGTGTGCGTGCGTGGATTGTGTCGTTACCTTGCCATGATGTAACTCCAAAGGTCACTGAAAATCAACAGCGAGACAAAATGAAACATATATTAAAAACATTAACAAACAGATCATACATATATTACAATATATTAAAAACAGAAGTGATACTCTCGCGTCTTCCTTCTTCCGTGTGTCATCATCAGATGTCCAGCTCAATGACGTGCAGCCACGCCCTCGTCTCAGGTCCCACATCAAAGAGACCGGCCTCCGATGGTGGTCTGTACAGGACACAGAGGTGATTATGTGATAGGCAGTCTGCATAAGCATACTGTGCAGTCTGTCAGGCCCAAACTGTGGGAGTAGACGTGCGGAAAAATAAACTTTATCTTGAAAGAAAGAAGAAGAATAAAAACATAAACAAACAGATAATACATATATTACAATATATTGTATATTGAGGTGATTATGTGATGAAACGTATATGAAACATATATCAAAAACATAAATAAACAGATAATACATATATTACAATATATTAAAAGCAGAAGTGATACTTAGGCGTCTTCCTTCTTTCGTGTATCATCATCAGATGTCCAGCTCAATGACGTGCAGCCACTCCCTCGTCTCAGGTCCCACATCAAAGAGACCGGCCTCCGATGGTGGTCTGTACAGGACACAGAGGTGATTATGTGATAGGCAGTCTGCATAAGCATACTGTGCACTCTGTCAGGCCCAAACTGTAGGAGTAGTAGCGCAGCAAAATAAACTTTATCTTGAAAGAAAGAAGAAGAAAGCCGGAAGATCTATAGTCTACTATAGTCAACACTAAATCGCATACACACTTTGGTAGGGGTTTGGATTGTGTCGTTACCTTGCCATGATGTAACTCGAAAGGTCACTGAAAATCTACAGAGACAAAATGAAACATATATTAAAAACATAAACAAACAGATAATACATATATTACAATATATTAAAAACAGAAGTGATACTCAGGCGTCTTCCTTCTTTCGTGTGTCATCATCAGATGTCCAGCTCAATGACGTGCAGCCACGCCCTCGTCTCAGGTCCCACATCAAAGAGACCGGCCTTCGATGGTGGTCTGTACAGGACACAGAGATGATTATGTGATCGTCAGTCTGCATAAGCATACTGCATACTGTAATTTCTCTCCGCTTTGTTTAGGCATCTGCTAGGGAGAGCTAACACCTACAGCAGTGGCTTGAGTCCATTGTAAGTTGCCATGTAAGTTGTACTTCACTTCACTCTGATCCACTGGTGTTTTCTGCTCTCCATCGGCCAAGTATATGGGACCCTTAATCCAAGGAGTCATGTCACCTTTTCCCCTTTCCTTCATTGCTGTCCATAGGCCCCGATTCAGCAGTGTGAAGGAGGAGCCAGTGTCCACAATCGCTCTCCCTTTCCAATGTCCTATCGCTACGGGCACCATCAATTGGAGTATGGCTGCTTTGAGGTTTGTTTTAGTGGGTGAGATGCGGAAAGCTTTGGAGAAAATAATTGCACAGATGTTACCGTGTTGGCACAAGCCTGGGGACCTTGTCCTGAAAAAGACTGATATCCCTTACTTTTCTTTCCATCATCCGCAAGGGGACGTGTAGCAGGAGCATGTGCGCCCTTGCAACGCCAACAGAACGGTGCTGGAGCTTTGGAAGAAGTGGTTGTATTCACAGTGACTTTGACTTTTACAGCATTATCCTGTCTTGTTTTTGGTGTTGTTGTCTGTACTCTCTGGTCATAAACACGCTGATTTTCCCTGTCTTTTGCCAGCTGTTGTCCAAGTCGAACCAACGCAATCCACCGTGTTCACTCCACTGCTTCGCAGCTGGCTTGTGAGTTTAGGATTCACATTCTCTAAAACGAGTTTAATGACGTCCTCCTCACTGATCTGAGGCTGCCAACGTTGGCACAGAGACCTGTACATATAGGCAAAATGTCTAAGGCTTTCGTCTTCACCCTGTACTCGGGTTCGAACTCTCAGCCAATTCGTCCTCATAGTCCTCAGAGACCAACACGCCCAGGTGTTGGTCTCCTGGCCTACTACATCCCACTAGTCTCTGGCAGTGCCATGCAACACATTCCTGAGTGTCACAATGAGTTCCTCATCCAACAGGGGCTGCATGGCGAGAAAGTCACGGCACTTTTCCAAATAACGCAATGGATCTGAGGTGTCCTCACGCTGTCCAAAGGTGGTTAATTGGAGTTTAATGGGAGATTTGCCCATAAATCCTCCTCGCAGGTCACCTTGTACGTTCTCCTGACGTGTACCTCCACCAGTGCGTAGCGTGGACTGCAGATGTTGATGCGCCTTACCAGATGGTGCAGTAGGTGGTATGACAGGAGAACTGGTTTGTAGTGTGGTTTGAACAGCAGTTCCAGCCACTGGAGTAGTGTTAATATTGTTAATATTTCTGTATTCATGGTCTCCAGATTTTTCAAGCATGTTGCTACTGATGATTGAGTGTGTTCCAAATTGTGTACAATAGGGGCAGAGCAGTATTTACAACCCTCAGAACTTCAGTATGGCGTTTCAATTTCCAGTTCATGCTCACTCATTGCAGTTGAATGTCCATCCGGTTCATTGATCTGATTTATTTCACTTATTGCAGGTGAATTTCCATCCGGTTCATTGATCTGATTTATTTCACTTACTGCAGGTGAATTTCCATCCGGTTAATGTATTTGAGGCTGGTTAGCTTGAGTTGACATTGTTTGAGGGTGGTGGTGGTGGTGATGATTTGTTTGAGGGTGGTGGGTTTGACACCAACACGGGTGCTGAGTTTACATTTCATCAGTCATAAGTCCCGCAAGTTTCCATCAAACTTTGCCATTTTGAAATTGCAAATGTTCCCTTTTTGATTGCGTTTGAATAAATAAAATTGTTATTTCCCACTGAGCTTGTTTGCACAGTTTTGCTTGTTTGTTCCTTTGTTGAAAATGATCCGGTTTTGCACCTGTTTGAACTCAGTTGTTTTTGCTTGAGATTGAGGTCCTTTTAAACATCTGGGGTGCCACTTTTTATGTAACGGTTTAGCTTTGATTTTACTGTTTGGGGTGCCAGTTAGGGCAAAGCCTAACACGAATTTAGTCAAGTTTGGACAAAAAAAACGCTTTTTTAAAAGCCAACCTTACACAGGATTTAAATGCACAATTAGTAGAACCAAATGAACCTTAAAACCTGAAACCAGGGATTGATTACCCACAAAAGAATACCTTCAACTCAATAAACAACAGAATGAATGAAATACACAGACAAAAAACCTAAGTTTGACTTTGTATTGTAAAATAATCCCCAATCCAGTCCACAGTTTAGTGTCAGTTCACAGAGAGTCACTATTCACAACCCAAACAGGTTAGTCACAAATGTATTGAAACCTTGGTTAACCAAAATGAAATAAAGACAAAATAAAAATGCCCCACAACCTTTACCGTGGTGGCGAACGAATGAATGAGGCAACCAGTGGTATACCGTGTTTGTGTGAGAGAGGAGGAGGGGGGGGGGGGGAGCTCCATGAATCCACTCCGCTTTTTCCGGTGTGCCTGTGTGTGTGTGTGCGGTTTGGATTGTGTAGTTACCTCGCCATGATGTAACTCCAAAAGTCACTGCAAATCAACAAAATGAAACATATATTACAAACATAAACAAACAGATATTACATAGATTACAAACAGAAGTGATACTCAGGCGTCCTCTTCTTTCGCGTGTCATCGTCAGACGTCCAGCTCAATGATGTGCAGCCACGCCCTCGTCTCAGGTCCCACATCAAGAGACCGGCCTCCGATGGTGGTCTGTACAGGACACAAAGGTGATTATATGATCGGCAGTCTGCATAAGCATACTGTGCAGTCTCTCAGGCACAAACTGTGGGAGGAGTAGCGCGGCAAAATACAGTTTATCTAGAAAGAAAGAAGAATAATAAAGTTGGAAGATTACTATAGTCTATTATAGTTCATACTAATAAACACAGATCATTTGTGGTGCAGTTGATTAGTTACAACATATCCGTCGTAACCACAATTAGACAGCACGGCACTGTACCAAATCCCATTAAACAATAATCTCTCAAAAGAAAAATAACGCAAATAACAACTTATGTAACCCACATGGTTGTGTAAATTTAAGCATAAGTAGACATCCCAAATCACCTTCACACAACAAAGTTAACTAATACAGGTCTAAGGAGTTAATAATCAATAGAGTCACACTTACAGACAATGCTTGCCTGGCACAACAACAGAAATGGCAGCAAGGGTTTTAAATGCTTTGGTTTTGGCTGAATAGACTGGGATCTAACTCTCTGTAGCAAAATTTGTGGATAAAAAAAACTGAATTTTTCCCTTCCTGCTTCCTGTCTAGAGAGGAAGTTGTGTCATGGACTGTACCATTACATAGGGACACTAGGGGGTGCCAAACACTACAACAATATAAAGGGCTGTACACAGCAATAGTGTAGGGGTGACCAATAACACACCAAGGGATTACAATTGACTGATGGGCAGAACATGCAATCATACATGTAGTATTGCATACTCTCTGGGTTACGTACTGTAATTGTATAACAGACATACCAGCTCTGACAGTGTGAAACGCTCCCTAATGTGTTGAACCGACTCTGGTTCCTCAATGTTGGGTCGGGTCCCTCCGGTTCCAGATCCAACTCTAGTCTCCCCCAGGGAGGACCCCCAAATTATTTTGGGGGTCTCCAGACGATTAGCTTAATGTTGCAACATTATTTTCTCACTCAACAGTAAAAAAAAAAAAAACATACAGTATAAGTGTATACTATACAGGGTATCTGCACGTTTTCTAAAGTTACAAATTAAGGACTTTTAAGACATTTTTAATACCTTTATAATGAGAAATAAAAATGAACTAATAAGACCAATACTGCATCAAAAGTAACCAACTATCTATCTATATCTATACATTTCTAAACCCAAAACCCCCAAAAAGACCCTGCCACTGTGTGGGACTAAACACAAAAACAACATATCAATGTCACTAACAAGACACGCCACAACGTGCAGAATAATTCGCTCAGTCTGTAGGCCACTTCATACTGCTCAGCACACATCTGCCCCCTCGCAGCATAATTAATTGCGGCCAACACAAACTCACAACATTACAGTCGGCCATGTTGTTCCTTAGCGTCATCGCCGACCACCGCCCAACGAGACCCAAGTGAGGTCAGACAACACACTCCAAATTTGGGCATAGCTCCATTGGGAACATCTCCTATTATGGCTCTGGGAACATCTCCAAATATGGACACAACGCCAGTGTGACGTAATCTCACGACAGCATGACATCACACCCTACCTATCACACCCTACCTATAAATTCAAGACCTCTTTGCACTGCAAAGCACTTAAGGACGCCACTCCACCTTCACACCGCCACATACCGTGCCAGTGACTCCACCTTCACACCGCCACATACCGTGCCAGTGATGAAAAGGAAAAGGCCTTCCACAACTTCATTGACGCTGCCTGACAGCCAAGGTAATGACACCTGCACTCTCCAAAACCTGTGCCATTACTTCCCATTTCACTTCCATGTCCAAAAAAAGGACCCCAACGGAAACAAGCCCGCAAGGACTTCTTTGGCCGGACCTTTTAGACTAAAGCATTATAAATGTAACTGTGTTGCAATGTCCAACCCACCTGTCTGGCCTTTTCAGCTGCACACCATGCACACACTCGCCAGAGAACGCAACAGGGTACTGCCACAGAAGAACAACTCCATGACGACACTCGCCAGACACCGCGCCAGGCTGCTGATACTGCTGCACACACCCAACAAAGGCCACTAAGACCTCGCACCTCAAGGACCCCTACTCAGCCACAAAGACGCCAACCACGACCTGATGCCAAACCTGCAACTAAGAGTTTGCACATTCTCTATGGCAAACTACACATCCCCGAACTAACACACACAACTGATACTATTGGCACCATCACCATCAAGTGCCTCAATTGTGGCGCATACAAATTTAAAAAGGAGACCCCCAGTGTCTGCTGCTTGCAGGGCAAGGTTCGCCTTCCAGCCTTCCCTACGCCCCCACAGGCCATCAATCATCTGTGGTTCGCCGACACCCCTGAGGCCAAACTGTTTCGCACACACAGTCGTGTGTTGAATAACGCTGTCTGCCTCGCCAGTCTGGCAGTACAAGAGCGAAAATTTTCTCGCTACTCCCCCAGCGTCATTTTCCAAGGCAGGGTTGTCCAGCGAATGGGCCCACTCCAGGCACAAGCAGGTGCCCAGCCTCTCTTTGCACAACTTTATGTCCTTGACCCCAGTCTGGAGACAACCACCAGATTTGCCAACATGACACTTCCTGGCAAAATGCCCGCTCCCTTGAAGGACACAATGAAGCAATTGCTGGACACTGCACAGAAAGCCATTCACCAGCACAATACTTTCATTCCAGATTTCAAGCAGATTCTTGAGATCCCTGAAGAACAACTACAAGGAGGCACTGTTATCATCAGTGCTAAAGCCAGGCCACAGGGAGGCCATCCCCGCCTTTACAATCTGCAGTCCAATCTCCAAGAACTTAGCATTGTCACCAATGAACAGCCACATGATCTGGTCCTCCACTTGCGTGCTGGAGGCCTCACAACCATATCTGACCTCCATCCCAAAGCCATGCCCCTCCACTTCACACTCCTCTTCATTGCAGGCACATCTGGCTGGGACCAACATCTCAAGCATTACAAAAGTAAAAAAAGGCTCACTGCCCGTGAGTTCTTCGCCTACCACATGAATATCCGTCACACTGGGAGCGACTACCTTTTCCAGGCTGGAAGGCTGTTCCAAGAATGGATCCTCAATGGCTGGATAACATGCGAGAACCAGCGTCTGAGCTACCTGCGCCACAACCAGAAAACCTTACGGGCTGACACCTACAAGAACGTCCAACAGGCTGTGGCTGAGCGGAGACGGGAACCGGATTCTCTGTACTACAATGAGCAGGAAAATGCTGTAGGTAGAATTATCCTGCCTAGCTCTTTCCAGGCCAGTCCACGCTGGTACCACAACAAGTACCAGGACGCTATGGCCATAGTCCGGCACATGCGAAAGCCTGACCTCTTCATCACCATGACCTGCAATCCTCAGTGGTCAGAGATTGCTGCTGCCCTCACCCCTGGCCAGACAACCCAAGACCGACCTGACCTGGTGGCCCGGGTATTCAAACTAAAAAAAGATCAGCTCATGCATGACATCACCGAGGGCTGCATCTTTGGCAAAACCATTGCCTTCCTCTGGGTGACAGAGTTCCAGAAACGCGGTTTGCCACACAGTCACTTACTCATCATCCTGGCAGCTAAGGACAGCCCCAACACATCAGACCAAGTGGACAACATTCTCTCTGCAGAACTCCCCCCTGATCCAAACCAAATGGGAATCTCAGCCCAAGAAAAAGCACGTCGCCAGCCACTGTGGAATATTGTACTCTCTAATATGATCCACGGCCCCTGTGGAGTACTGGATCCCACCTATCCCTGCATGGAGAAGAAGAGCTGCACCAAGAACTTCCCAAAACCATTCCAGGCCACAACAATAGTCGATGGCAAGACAAGCCATCCATTCTACCGCCGTCGCTCTCCAGAACAAGGTGGCGGCACTACACAGAAGGGGGGAAAACCCATTGACAACAGCTGGGTAGTTCCCTACAACCCCTACCTCAGCCTCCGATACAATTGCCATATCAACGTAGAAGTATGCACCTCCCCCACTGCTGCCAAATACCTCTACAAATATGTCACCAAAGGGCCAGACCGTGCAATGGTATCTGCTGAAGTTGATGGCGTCCAACCACCCCGTGATGAGATTCGAGACTATGAGGACATGCGTTCTGTTGGATCGAGTGAGGCCTGCTGGAAACTGTTTTCCTTCCCCATATCGAAGAACTACCCTCCTGTTCAAGCCCTCCGCTTGCATCTGAAAGACCAGCAGGAAGTTTATTTTGCCCAGGGTACTGAGGAGACTGTGGTGCAGCAGGGTAGGAAAACAGAGTTGACTGCTTTCTTCCACAACAATGAGAAAGCCAGCACAGGTCCAGATTTCAACCCTACAACCATGCCGCGCTATGTTGACATGCCTTCACGCAATACACCTACCAAAAAAAAAAAAAAACCTGGGAGCTCCGCACCAACAAGACACGCACCATTGGTCGTGTCCACACCCTCAACCCCGTGGCTGGAGACGTCTTCTACCTGAGACTGCTACTCCACCATGACCACTGCAGAGGGAAGACAAGTTTTGACGACCTCTACTCCATCAATGGCACGACCCTCGAAACCTACCAAAACGTGTGCAGGGAGCTTGGCCTATTGGATGATGACAACGAGTGGTCCACAGTCCTCACTGAGGCTGGTCTCACACAGCTCTGCCCCCAGATTCGTCTCTTATTCGTCATCATCCTCCTCTTCTGCCAACCGGCTGACCCCAAAACACTGTTTACAGACCACTGGTCCCAGTGGACCGATGACTTCAAGCGCACAGCACAGCGTAGGAATCTCACCTTCACTGAGGACCAGCTGAAAACCATGGTGCGACTGGATCTGCAAGCCTCACTCCAGTCCCATCACCAGGACCTCCACAACGTTTTCCTGGATCCAATGACTGATGCAGAAAAGGCCACTGTCCATGGCCTGGTCAACATGGAAGAGCCCCTCATCCGTGAGGAAATGAACTATGATGTTCACGAGCTGGCAGCCAATGTGGAGGCAACCATTCCAAAGTTCACTCCAGCACAACAGCAGATTTATGACACAGTCATGGCAGCAGTCCGACAACAGCGGAGCCTACAACTGTTCATATCAGCACGTGGAGGATGCGGTAAGACCTTCCTGCTCAATGCCCTCCTGGACGCAGTGCGCAGTCTGGAACCAGGTGGCTGTATTGCCCTTGCCATGGCAACCACTGGCATTGCAGCCTAACTCCTTCACCTGGGCAGAACACTCCATTCGCGCCTCAAAGCTCCTCTCCACCCAACAAAGGACACAACCTTGAACATCACAGCACAGAGCAGCCTGGCCAAACTACTGCGCCGCTCACGCCTCCTGCTGATTGATGAAGCTACCATGATGCACCGCTACCTGCTAGAGGCACTTGACCGCACACTCAAAGACCTCATGACCAAGCCAAACACTCCATTTGGTGGAAAAATTCTTATCTTGGCCGGTGACTTCCGTCAGTGTCTCCCAGTGGTTCAAAGGGCTAATGAGGCCCAGATTATAAAGAGCTGCCTCAACAGGCAGGTCAGTTCATGAAAGTCCTTGCGGTCTTGTTTCCAATGAGGGCCTGTGAGCAATTAGGGGTTAAGAGTCTTGCTTGTGTCGATGACAAATTTCATTGACACATTTGCTGACCTGGCCTGGAATCGTACCTGGGGCAACCAGAGCCTCTGGCTCCCTAGAGAGAGAGAGAGCGAGAGAGCGAGAGAGCGAGAGAGCGAGAGAGCGAGAGAGCGAGAGAGAGAGAGAGGGAAACGGAATAGATTGAAGATAGAAACGGAATAGATTGAAGAGACAGAGAGAGAGACATGGAAACGGAATAGATTGAAGAGAAAGACATGGAAACGGAATAGATTGAAGAGAGAGAGAGAGAGAGAGGGAGCCATGGAAACGGAATAGATTGAGTCATGTTTTTTGCAATTCAACTTAAATGAGTGTGCATCAAGTGAGGCTTGAACCAGCAACCTTGCGGTCGTGAGGCACTCTTAGGTAGCTGCAACACTACCTATAGTGCTATAGCTTTGTCCAGGCTGATGTTGTCTGTTGAGGATCACAAACTCTTGCCTTCTGTCATGACCCAAGCCCCTGTTTCACTAACACTAAGATCACTCGTTCACAAACCATTTACCAATTAAGAAATTGCACATCTCCTCAGAAGCAAAACTAGTGAAAGTAGCTGATCTACAAGCTCACAAACCATTAAAAGTTGTCAGATTGTACATCGGCTATTTTCACAATGAAGTATGTTATACATTGAAAAAAACATACTCTCATTGCTATCTGAAAAGTTGTGAGATTGTAGATCAGCTGTATGTAAAAAACACTCAATTAAGTATTTCATGTTATCTTTAACAATTGCAGATGTATTCATTGATAGTCATGTTGTGTGAAATGCAACTTAGATGAAGTCTGCACCAAGTGAGGCTTGAACTGGTGACCTTCAGGTTGTGGGGCACACATTTAAGCGAGAAGCCACCAACAGACAAGAACCTGTGAAAAAGGAGATCACACAGATGATACAGTTTCACACAAATAGCTGGAAAATCCAGGGTTTAAGTGTTTTTCAAACTGCTCAAGATTGCGGACAATCTAAGGGCGGTGCTTACTGGTCAACGTGATAGATGTGTTCCTCATTAGTCAAGGCACATGTGTAAGCAGGTCTAATGGCTGTCGGCCAAACGAGGCATGACTTTTGCCTGTTTAAAGTTTCAATTTTCAAAAAATTGCTATAGCGCCCCCGTTTGACCAATTGGAGTAAGATTGGTTTCAGTGATATTTGGAATGGCCCTTTACATTTCTGCAAAGTTTCAAAGAATGGTAAGTCTGCATGTATGTGTTAGGGGCAGATGAATAATTGTCATAAAACTGCAATATTCATTGGCTCATTAAAGCTTCATTTTTTCACTTATGGAAGATATTTTGCAAACGTTTTTTGGTATAGGTCCAAAGTTCATGTGTAAAAAGTTTCGTGCAGATTACTCAAAAATCCCAGGAGGAGATAGGTTTTAACTGTTTTTCATATAATTCGAAATGGTGGGAGATATAAGGGTCAGAGGTCAAAAGTCAGAGTGTGAAAGTTGTTCATCATGAGGAGACGCATGTGTGTATTGAAGTTTTATGGCTGTAGGTAAAACAGGGCATGAGTTGTACCTGTTCAAAGTTGGCATTTTCAACTGAGTGCTATAGCGCCACCTTTTGACGAAAGATTGTGAGATTTATTTTTTGATCGTTTTTCATGACCATCTATCATATGGCCGAGTTTCATAAAAAGCGTATGCACGGTTCAGCCAGAACTGGCAAAAACGGCAGAAGAAGAAGAAGAAGAAATGGAATAATGCGAATAACAATACGGGTCCATGCTGGAAGCCTGGCCCCGTAATAACAATTTATGTAACCCACATGGTTGTGTAAATCTAAGCATAAGAATCCCAAATCACCTTCACACAACAAAGTTAACTAATACAGGTCTAAGGAGTTAATTAATAGAGTCACACTTACAATGCTTGCCTGGCACAACAACAGAAATGGCAGCAAGGGTTTTAAATGCTTTGGTTTTGGCTGAATAGACTGGGATCTAAATCTCTGTAGCAATGTTTGTGGATAAAAAACTACATTTTCCCCTTCCTGCTTCCTGTCTAGAGAGGACTGTACCATTACACAGGGACACTAGGGGGTGCCAAACACTACAACAATATAAAGGGCTGTACCATTACACAGCAATAGTGTAGGGGTGATCAATAACACACCAAGGGATTATAATAGACGGATTTCCGCGCGACGTCATCACAGAGCAGAATGCGCAATCTGCGCATGCTCGGGGGAAACGAATTGTTGCGCCGTTCACTCTGTTGTTATGTTCGGGAGTTAATTCTGCTATTATAGGCATAATAGGCATAATGCTGCTATTATATACAAACAGATCCAACTTCCAACAAATCATTTTTATTGAGTAAACAAGGTATTACAAACTGCATAATTTAATCTACTTTCATTAAACCCGGTGAAGATCATTTCTTTTATGAATGGACATTTGACCAGAGCTGCTGCGGGTAATGGCGCCCTCTATAGACCAATTAATTGTTTACTAACATTGAGACTGGATGCGCAGGTGATTGTTTCACGCAATCAATTTCCAACCTGTTGTTTCGGGGTGCGCTAGTTTCAGCACACCCCAACCCCCTCTTGTGTGTTGGCTAGTGTGGCACGTCCTGGCGAGACCTGATAGAATGGGTTTCATTTAGCGCATACTGGTTGCACGCATACTGGTTCTTATCAGTGTGACGTCGTCTGTTAAGGGGTCTATAGGCTTACCCCTCCTCTGCTCGGTCATATCCTCTCAATGTTTACAAACATGAAACCCGTCTATAGACGGATTTCCGCGCGACGTCATCACAGAGCAGAATGCGCAATCTGCGCATGCCCGGGTGAAAGGCGCGTTCGAAAATACAGCCCTGAGCGGCAGTGAGCGCACTGGCCAATACAAACTAATAGGCGAGTGTGCTCCGGTGCGTACCCATAGGCTTCCCCCTCCTCTGCGCGGTCATATTCCTCTCATGTTTACTAACAGGAAACCCGTCTATAGGCTCTATGCACATCAGCCATATTGTGAAGACATTCACAGGTGTTACCAATGATACTAATGAAGGCTCTGTTCCATTTAGTGTAGCTCAGTGGTTCTCAAATGTTTCAATTTCCACGACCCCCGTAACTCTGAGAGTGTACAAATGGAACCAAATGGACCCGGGTCCATTTGGTTCCATTTGTACACTCTCAGAGTTACACACCCGTAAGGGTCCATTTGGAAACCCTTCAAGGAACCATGAGGGTACCTGGACCCAAATTTTTGTCCCACTGCTGTAGCAGAGTTTCCAGTGAGTCGACATGCACAATATCAGCACCCTGACTCTGTTTGACCAGAATGGAACAGAGCCTTCATTAGTATCATTGGTAACACCTGTAGAATGTCTTCACAATGTGGCTGCTGTGCATAGAGCCTATTGACTCAATAACACACCAAGGGATTACAATTGACTGATGGGCAGAACATGCAATCATACATGCAGTATTGCATACTCTCTGGGTTACGTACTGTAATTGTATAACAGCCATAGCACCACTCTGGTTCCTCAATGCTGGGTCGGGTTCCTCCGGTTCCAGATCCAACCCTAGTCTCCCCCAGGGAGGACCCCAGACGATTAGCTTAATGTTGCAACATTATTTTCTCACTCAACAGTAAACAACCCAACATACAGTGTAAGTGTATACTATATAGTCAGGGGATATTAAAAACATCTTGGAATACATTCCTTACCAAAACAATTCTTCACCAATGTGTTCGTAAAAGTGTCTAGTAACACATCTCACAAAGACTGAAATGCAGTTTCCCTAGGAGAATTTATGACAGCTGCTGAAAGTTGGGGTACCCACCATAACCTTATGTGGGGGAAAAAAATCAAAATTGAATTCTGTTTTAAGTAGCATGTGAGGGGTCAAACTAGGGTGTTTTTATGATTCAGAATCCATTGCAAGCATTTGTTTTGCACCAAAACCACTCCTTTGGGCTAAAAATGGCCATAGCCATCCTTTTCCAGGTATACTTTTTGTGTAAAACTCCCATTAGGATTGGGCCGTTTTTAGCCCAAGGAGTGGTTTTGGTGCAAAACAAATGCTTGCAATGGATTCATAATCATAAAAAGACCCTAGTTTGACCCCTCACATGCTACTTAAAACAGAATTAAACCCGACATAAGGTTATGTTGGGTACCCCAACTTTCAGCAGCTGTCAAAAATTCTCCTAGGGAAACTGCATTTCAGTCTTTGTGAGATGTGTTACTAGACACTTTTACAAACACATTGGTGAAGATTTTTTTTGGTAAGGAATTTATTCCAAGATTGGAAATCTTTCTGCTAATATCCCCTGACTAATACAGGTAATCTACACATTCTCTAAAGTTACAATTTAAGGACTTTTAAGACCTTTATAATACCTCTAAAATGAGAAATAAAAATGAACTAATATTACTGCGTCAAAAGTAACCAACTATACTATAATAAAAAAAACTGTCAAACAATGGCAAGGTAAACGTTTTGAAAATAGCCGATCTATAAGCTCGTAGATCGGCTATTTCCACAATATTTATCTGTGGAACAGAGTCAAAATAAACTTAATGCCTCAACTCCTACAATTTCAAGTGCTTGTCGGGGTGAAGGTCCACAGTTCAAATAGGATTATTTTGGGGGGTTACGGCCTGAAAAGTTTGGGAACCCTTCACATAAAAGCTAAGGTATGGCAGAGTCACGTGACAGCATTAATATCAAAGGCCACCAAACACTCATAGGTTAATAGTATGTCAAACAAAGGCTACATTGTAACATGTCAATGTGCACAAATGGCTTGAGACAACAATACATATATACAAATAATATTCAAACGTATATTCTACAGCATGAGAATATACGTAGATCTACAAGCTCATAGTGCGGCATCGAGTACCGTGCTATGAGCTTGTAGATCTTTTTTTTTAAACTAAAATCTTTGCTTCTGGGGGTCTTCTAAATCCTCTTCTAAATCCTAACAAAAATCCTAAAAAAAACTTGTTGCTATAATATCAGTGGTTTTCAAACTTTTTCATGTCAAGGACCCCCAAAATGATATGTATGTGGCCGCGGACTCCCATCTCAAAATATGTTGTTCCAGGGACCCCCAGAAGCAAAGATTTGAGTAAAATGTTTAAATTGCTTTAAAAAAATATATATATATATATATATATTCAAAGATTTGGACAAGTGTTCAAGATGTATAGCTTGCACTTGGTGTCTGTATAGCCCTCCTTAGGTCATTGGTTCTCAAAGTGGGGTCCGGGGACCCCCAGGGGTCCTTGAGGGAGTTCCAGGGGGTCCCCAGCTAAATGGGGTTCCGTAGCCTCTAATGCATGTCAAACTGGGGGTCCTTGAAATTAAAATGGTTGAGAATCGCTGCTAGAGACGTAAAAATCTTCTCTTATGGGGGTCCCTGGCATATCTTTTCAAATGGGGGTCCGCAGGCTAATAAATGTGAATTTGGGGGTCCTTGACATGAAAAAGTTTGAGAACCACTGGTTTAAGGTGTTAAAGATGGCTCGCCGCTGACGGTGTGTGCTCGCGCATGCATGTGGAGTTCCCAGCCCCCAGCCCCCATAGTAGCTTCAGAGCTAAGGGGTCACCCCCTAGAGCTCACCCCTGCCAGCAACCTTTATGATAAAGGCGAAAAAAGATAGTAGACCCATAGAGACACACGGGCGGAAACGGAAGGCCTACAAATTCACGCCCACTTTTGAGATAGCGCCGCTACTCGAGGTCCGTTAGAACGACGAACTGCAGCTCTCAATGCATTCCCTATGAGAGGATATGAGAATTAGCCTACTTTTAAAATTATCCTGCATTAACTGGAGACGATATTGATTTAAATAAAAATATGTTTCCAAATGTATGGAGTGTCTTTGTCAACATATCTTCTTGTTTTCTTAATAGTTGATGTGTTTCACATTTAATTTGCCACTTTAACGAGTTACCCATAATGTTAACACAGCAGAGGGTAGACGGCAGACAGACGCATTTCAGTGACATCACTGTCTTTACGAGCGCCGAGCGCCGACCAGTGGTGTACACTGTAGAGGTAGGACAGGCGGTCGCCTGCCCAACTAAGATCTCGCCTCCCCTAAAAAAAAAAAATAACCCGAAAATGTGTCATTGCGTGCTTAATGTCCTCAACGTCACGCACCCAACAAGCTTTGAACTGAGCAGATTGGACCTTCTGTTCCAGAGATAATGACCAAAACATATTGAAAACGTCCACTTTCGCCAGTTTTCTGGGTATTGAAAACCTCAAGGGATGCGTCCGTGACGTATATACCATGCGACCACTTAAAGTCTAGATCTCCGATGCTAGCGGTTTTGACATACTGATGGAGTATATTATAGTATATTGTGGGTAGTATATCGAGATGACAGATATGGGACATTAAAAAGGACAAATCAAACAAATGGGACACTTTATTAGAACACCAAAAAAGTCGCTACAGCCTCAGTAGTTAACCAATGAAATGACTGTATTTTACAATGCCTCTCATAAAGATTGCATTGAGAGCTGCAGTTCATCGTTGTAACGGACCCCGAGTAGCAGCGCTGTCTCAAAAGTGGGCGTGAATTTGTAGGCCTTCCGTTTCCGCCCGTGTGTCTCTATAGGGCCAAGAATCCTGTGCTGGGATTCGATCCAATGACCTTGTGGTCTGAAGTCAAGAGCTCTTCCAACAGAGCTAACCAAGCACACTGACCTTTGTACATTGACATTACATGAACGTGATGGGTCATTCCACCAAATTAATTAAAGGCATTTGGCTCATGCACTTTACAAGTGGGCTTATTGTCAGCAACAGCCAAGAACACAGGAGTCTATCCCTATTACAGCACTAGACCCCAGGGATACAGACACATGCTGATTTGCCATTTCCAGGATTTGATTTCCAGGATTTGAGTCTTGAGTCCCTAGACTCAAGACCCAAAAGAGTCTTGAGTCGAACCAATTACTCCCGCGGAGACATCACATTTCTCTTTTTTTTTTTTACATTTAAAAAGAAAGGTAGGGTAAGTGCTATTTCTTGGTTAAAACAAAAAGCTTTTAGTTAAAGGGTTAAAACACTATATATATATCTGATAGTAATCATTGCTATAGAGTGTTTGTTCAGTAGCATGGGTCTCCAATCTCTCCAGCTCTTAATGAACATAAAATACATTTTCAGGTAGGTGACACATTTTCAGCCAATCAGGAAAGATTTATCAGCTTATTTTTTTATAGTGTTCCAGTTCCAATTTTGTCTGCTCATTTCTTGTCATCACTTCCAATTTCCTCAAATCTTGTATGGGGGTTCCTGGCACAAAATCAACAGAGACATCAAAATGGAATGGAATCATGGAACATATAGAACACACTCCAGTGACTGGCTCACGCTAAAGATCCCCCAAGTAAAGACTGAACTGGGAAAAACAGCCTTTTGTTTTAGTGCCCCAACCACTTGGAATGACCTACAGCTTAAATTAAAGATCTGTTCTCCCATAACATACGGTCAATTTAAATCTTTGACTGCAGACCTACCTACACATGTCTGCAACTGTTTTTAACTTGTGTTGTATCCAGTGGTGGAAAGTAACTAAGTACATGTAGTCAAGTACTGTACTTTAGTACAATTTTGAGGTATTTGTACTTTACGTGAGTATCTCCAATTTCCAATACTTTTACTTCTACTCCACTACATCTCAAAAGGCAAATATTGTACTTTATCTCCACTACAATTATTTGAAAACTTTAACTACTAGTTACTTTGTAGCTTTAGCTTTTTTTTAATTACAAAACATATATTAACCACTTCAGCCCTATATACATTTTGGCCATTTGAAAACAGCCGATCTACAAGCTCACAATCATTTCGCGATGCGACTCATTGTGAGCACTGAGCTTGTAGATCTGCTATTTTCAAAAGATCTTTTTTACATTTTATACATTTGAAAACTTGTGAAATGGGACATTTTGCATAATGAGTACTTCTACTTTCGGTACTTTAAGTATATTTTGATGTCAATACTTTTGTACTTTTACTCAAGTACATTTTTTATTCTGGACTTTTACTTGTAATGGAGTATTTCTACATTGCAGTATTGATACTTTTACACAACAACATTTTTGTACTTTTTCCACCACTGCGTAAGGGGGAAGTTTTTGTTTTGTTTCATCAATGATGTGAATATTTGTGAAAATTAAATAGCATTTTGATTGTGATGTATCTGGACGACATGTAAATGAGGGAAACTTCAATGTCTTTTCGAGAATAAACACAGGTTTGAATGAATGAATGAAAGAAACAAAGTATAAAAGGAGTATTAAACTTACTGCGGTCAGGAGGGTTTTGGTCTGAATCTGTAGAATTCATCTGGATTCCACACAATGACCTACATACAAAGAAAGATAACATTAATAATAATAATGATGTCATTATAATAATGACAATCAGATGACTTTACTAGAGTTGGACCGATGCCAGATTTTTGGGTCCAATGCTGACGCAGGTTTTAGAGAGTCGTAGACCACCGTTTCCTAACCTATTTGTGGGTCGCAGGCCCATTTTTATGGGTCACGAGTAAAAAAAAAAATCCCCCTTTCTTTTACTATAATTTTTTTTTTTTATTATTTCCACACTTTTTTCAAAAAGTAAGAAACAAAAATGTAACAGAAATTAATAATTTTTCCAGAGAATTTCTGATTTTTTTGAAAAAAATCTTGATGCGACACGTTGTGAGCTTGTAGATCTGCTATTTTCACTAGTTTGGGTCCCAGGCCAGGGTTTGGGAACCACTGTCATAGACCACCTGATGATTCAACTCTTCTATAGTCTCACATCATGATAAATTAGATGTAGAAATGTAACGCAACAAAATATGCATATGCGTAACATTAATCAAATTAATCCAACCAAAACAGAGAATAGAGAGAACCGGCCAAGCATTACCTTGATTTTTGCAGCTGCTGTGGGCTCCTTCTCTCGGTTTACGAATCCTGTTCCTCACGTCAATAACTGTCAAGGAATTCTCAACCAGATTCGGAGACGCTTCACGTTATGAGACATAAGTTTAATACATGAGTTCAATAAACATTCAGGGTGTTGGTGCAGTAGTTCTCTGGGGAAAGCAGAGAGAGAGAGAGAGCCTAGTTATATCCAAAGATAAGAGAGGAATGTGCTTGTGCTCAGGACCAAGACTTTACCCAAAACAACAGATAGCAGGCCTGTGCCATGTCATCTTGACTCTATGATATCCCATAGTCAGAACATAGTCAAAGTATCAAATATTACTCAACTTCAGGTGAACGTTGGTCTGTCAAATTTGTACTTGAGTTAAAGCACTAGAGTACCCTATAGCAGTGGTTTTTAACCTTTTTCTTATAAAGGTGACAGGTCCATTATTTATTTGGCATTTGAGCCACAGACCACCATTTGATGAGATTTAGCCTTTCAGACCCAAACCTTGTTGGATCCGATTTTGTCCACAATTTCATGCTGTATTGATGTTGGTACCAATAGGAGAGACAACAAGCAAACGTTGATCAAAATAAAGAATCTTTAGTTAAGTAATACAGATGTAACAATAATTTAACTCTTGAGAGTGTAAAATGAAACCAAATGAACCTGTAAGGGTCCATTTGGTTTCATTTTACACTCTCAAGAGTTAAAGATCTATGAGGGTCCATTTGGTTACCAACTCTTCCATCATTTAGCTGCATAGGGATCACCTGGAACTTCCTCAAGGACCACTGGTGGTCCCCGGACCACTGGTTGAGAACCACTGCCCTATAGTAAAGTAACCCTATAGTTTGCCAATCTTCTAAAGTTGACATTTGGGGCAACAGTCAGACACCATTAACCCAAATAAAACATTATGATACAACCTGCAGTGTGACTCTTGTAGGTGGTGTGTGTACAATGTACAATGTTGTACAATGTTGTGTGATAACAAACAAACAAAACACATTCATTGACACAACACTGATGATAGATAGTGCTGTAAAACAAGTCTATGAATCTGTATCTATGAAATCTATGAATAAGTTCAATCTGCAACACAATTTTATACAACTATACAGACACCGGCAAACTTGTGGAATGGGACATTCTGCATAATGAGTACTTTCTTCTGTTGGTACTTTAAGTACATTTTGATACCAATACTTTTGTACTTTTACTCAGGTACAGTACATTTTTAATTCTGGACTTTTCCTTGTAACAGAGTACTTCAACATTGCAGTATTGATACTTTTACAAAAGTAAAACATTTGTGTACTTTTTTCAACACTGATACCCATTATCGGAATGGCGGTTCTGGAGAGGTGTGGGGAATTGGAGAGGTGTGGGGAATTTGCCAAATCAAGCTTTAGTCCCGACCCCCAGTTTGGGAAACACTGGTTTACTGAATTCACAACACAGAGGATATACACATACATACAATCAAACAGCCCTGGACCCTGATAATAGCATTTTGGCTCAGCATCAGTGTTGCCAGATTTTGGAAGAGAAACAAGCGGCCAGGTCTGCGAAAACAAGCCCAAAAGAAGCAACTAGGCTGCATGATCTCTCACACACACACACACACACACACACACACACACACACACATTGCAAATTGATCAGCTATTTGAAAATAGCGCAAAGCGACACATAGATCTGCTGTTTTTAAATAGATTGCCTTGCGTATAGATCTTGTACAGTCGATCTGCTATTTTCAACAACTGTGTAGGCCTTAACTAGACCTACACAAATCGTGTATGGGAGAAATTGTTTTCAGATGGGGGACTGATTGATTGATTGATTGAATACTTGATTAGTCAGAAATGTAAACAGCATGTGGTACAGTAACTTAAGACATTAAAGCTAAAAGGATAACACAAAAAAAGTCCTGAGGACATTGTGGTCCTATATGTCTGTGTCCAAATACATAATAATGTGGGGCTCCTTGACATGAAAACGTTTGAGAACCACTGGTTTAAATAGCATTAGGAAACAAGCCCAAAAAAACTCATATGTCCAAAACTGTTACTTTTCAGGATTCAAATTCAAAAATAGCAAAAGTAACAGATCTACAAGCTGGTCTGCTACTTTTGATGCTTTGGTGTGACGCGGTATGATCACGTAGGGCGTTAATTTACGAAAAAACACAAAAAGTTAAAATATGGGGATGAGACAGCAACGTTATAGTAAGCAGACTTGGCAACACTGCTCAGTGCTCAGCAGTTCCCATTCCCATGTCAACACAATGCAACAGGCCTCTTATCAGCCCTTGTTTACATTCTCTGCTACTCCAAGTCCTTTGACAGCAAATCTCTTTGCCAAAAAATTGCCGATCTTCAAGCTCAAAACGTATTGTGTTGTGACGCGTTGTTAGCGTGTAGATTGGCTATTTTTGGCAGTGGTGGAAAAAGTACTAAAATGTTGTACTTAAGTTAAAGTATCAATACTGCAATGTAGACATACTCCATCAGGGCACGGTCACACCACACTTTTATTGTACCAATGGGGCGGAATCTGCCAATGCTTTGTCAATGCAAATGCGTGGATTCGCAAGAAAGATGCGCAAGACCATGAATCCACGCATTTGCATTGACAAAGCATTGGCAGATTCCGCCCCATAGGTAAAATAAAAGTGCGGTGTGACAGTGCCTTTACAAGTAAAAGTCCGGAATTAAAAATGTACTTGAGAAAAGTACAAAAGTATTCAGGCATCAAAATGTACTCAAAGTACCAAAAGTGGAAAGTCATTATGCAGAATGTCCCATTTCACAGGTTTTAAATGTATTCAAATATTTTGAAAAGAATAGATCTACATCGTGATTACAATATTTGCCCACTGTTCTCACCTAGTCTAGCTGGTGCCCACTCACCTGGCCTAGCTGGTGTCCACTGTTCTCACCTAGCCTAGCTGGTGCCCACTGTTCTCACTTAGTCTAGCTGGTGTCCACTGTTCTCACCTAGCCTAGCTGGTGCCCACTGTTCTCACTTAGTCTAGCTGGTGCCCACTGTTCTCACCTCGCCTAGCTGGTGCCCACTGTTCTCACTTAGTCTAGCTGGTGCCCACTGTTCTCACCTAGCCTAGCTGGTGCCCACTGTTCTCACTTAGTCTAGCTGGTGCCCACTGTTCTCACCTAGCCCAGCTGGTGCCCACTGTTCTCACCTAGCGGGCCGAGTGTTCCGCAACACGGAACTGGTGCCCAGCGTTCCAAGAAAAATAGTGCCTAGAAATACCTGGTGCCCACCGTTCCAGTTAGCATTTAGAATAATTCATTTCTGATCTACAAAGAAAGATATCTCACTTGGTACAGTAACTACACAACCCACACCTTTCAGTGGTAGAAAAGTAGGCTACTTACATTTTGTACTTCAGTAAAAGTACCAATACTGCAATGTTACAAATAAAGGTCCAGAATTAAACATATACTTGAGTAAAAGTACAAAAGCATTGGCATCAAAATGTACTTAAAGTACCAAAAGTAGAAAGTGCTCATTATGCAGAATGCCCCACTTTAAGTTTTCAAATGTATACAAATCTTTTGAAAATAGCATATCTTCAAGCTCACAATGCATCGCATCGCAACGCATTGTGAGCTTGTAGATTGGCATTTTCAAATGGCCGAAATAGGGCTGAAGTGGGTAATGTAAGGACCCCCAAATGGACACTTATAAGCCCGCGGACCCCCGTTTAAAAATATATTCCAAGGCCGCCCATAAGAGAAGATTGTTACGGCTCTAGCAGTGATTCTCAACCATTTTAATTTCAAGGGCCCCGAGTTTGACATGCATTACGGCTATGGGCATGTATATCTCTGGGACCCCAATTTATTTTGTAAAATCAATGTTAATTTAACTCTGAGAGTGTACAAATGGAACCAAGGAAGGAAGCCCAAATAAGCAACTACAAACAAGCCCAGAAAACCCACAATCCGCAACTACCAATATTTATAAGCAACTTCACAGAAAAAAACAGAGTCGCTTATCGTCTCTGTCAGGTGGAAAAAAAATGTTACTTTTCAGGATTCAAATTCAAAAATAGCAAAAGTAGCAGATCTACAAGCTGGTCTGCTACTTTTGATGCTTTTGTGTGACGCGGTAGTATGATCAAGTAGTATGACTTATTTTATGAAAAAACACAAAAAGGTTAAAGGCATTGTAGGGAACATTAAGCCTAAATTTAAAAAATATTTATATATATATTTTTTGCATTTTTTCCCCTCTATCAGCCACTATATAATGATGCTGGGGTGTTTTGAAACACAGTACTCTTTCTGAAAACCCTATTTTCCCTCATTGTTATTGTTTGTGCAGTTCGTTTCCCGGCCACCAGGGGGTGATGCCTCCATAGACTTCCATAGACTTCCTTACGTACCGGACAAATATAACAACAACAACAACAATAGGGAAAATAGGGTTTTCAGAAAGAGGCCTGTGTTTCAGTGCAGGAAAACACCCCAGCATCATTATATAGTGGCTGATAGAGGGGAAAAAATGCAAAAAAATATATATATAAATATTTTTTAAATTTAGGCTTAATGTTCCCTACAATGCCTTTAAAATATGTAGATGAGACAGCAACGTTATAATAAGCAGACTTGGCAACACTGCTCAGCAGTTCCCATTCCCATGTTAACACAATGCAGCAGGCCTCTTATCAGCCTTGTTAACATTCTCTGCTACAACACTTCATTCACTCCGTTCACACATAACCATAACAATGTGCACCGGTACTGAAAGTCCTGTGACAGCAAATCTCTTTGCCAAAATTAGCCGGTCTACAAGCACAACATGTTGCGTCGTTAGCTTGTAGAGCGGCTATATGGATGCTGGGGTTCACGTGGTTAATATAATATACAAATATATATATCACACACACACACACACACACACACACACACACACACACACACACACACACACACACACACACACACACACACACACACACACACACACACACACACACACACACACACACACACACACACAGTTTTTCTTAGAAATAAGGGTGTCCCTTATGTGAATTTCAGGTAGCTGGATGCTATGGATATCTCCTCCAGCCTGGAGGACACAAGCCTTCTCTTCACTCAACCTTTCAGACACCTGGGATGATGCTTGGACGGCCAAACTCATGGCTTCAGCCCTACAACTA
>NC_139961.1:20643808-20658808 GCF_963454915.1 Gymnoscopelus microlampas | reverse complement strand
AAAAGACGATTTAGACGTGTATAGTATAACATGTGTTTACATTAGGTTAAAGAAAACATGTCTCTGAGGTCTGAACACTTGCTATGAGTTTGATTTTTTATAAATAATTTACCGTGACATTTAGAGTAGGCCTAATAGCGGAACAACTGACCCAGATGGGAACAATCAACCCACCGACGGGTTGGTTGTTCATGCGCTCACCATTTTTAAAGTGAAATTGTGGCTTTTATGTTTGAGATTTAATTTAAAAAAAAAACACGACCAACAGTTCACAGATGTATCCAAGTTATTAACTTATTACAATAAGGTCACAATATGATTGTATGTCTTTAATTGTCTCGATGAATTGAATACACAGGACCACAATGGAAACAAGCCGGGGGCTTTTTGAGTGATCATTTTAGCACCATTTGTATAATCGTAGTCTACCACTCCTGTAAGCTACCTTTTGCCAACTGTATAGTGTTTCAAACTAAAGTATTCAATCAAACAATCAATCAATCAAAGACGTTAAATGTATTTAAAGTCTTAAATCGAAGCCGGAGAGTGTACAAATGTATTTTCGTACACTCTCGGAATTATAAATGGAAATATTATTGTGTTGTGCTTTTCATTGTGATATGGATCTCCCTTGGGTCTGAGATAAAGATTGCATTGAATTTAATTGAATTGATACATAGGCTAAATTACCCTCGCTCCTAATCCCCCCCACCCCCACCCCCCCAAAAAAGGGGGGGAAAGAGACAAGAGTTAAACATGACATCTGGATGTTTCTCACGTCATTGTCAATCAGCGTTGTGTTCTTGATGCTCGGTGCGTGCAGATCGAGGGCCATTTCAAATCGGAACACATTATGATGACAAAAAACAGCACTATAGCAATAGGGGAGCTTTTTACGCATAATTACGCACGGCGGCCAGCGCATTCTTTTCTTTCTGTCCGTGATCATCGGCCCTCTAGGCCAGTGGTTCTCAACCTGTGGGTCCGGACCCCAAGGGCCAGCGGGGTCCCCACAGGACTTTTTTTTGGGGGGGGGGCTAGGCTAGATGACAGTGAAGTGACAATTAAGATCTTTTTAATACCCACAACAAAAAAAGAAATAAGGAAAATAAAAAAGACCATTACTGCATCAAAAATTGTCAAATAATATAAGAAAAAAAATAGAAAATAGCCGATCACAATATAATACTTTCACAATATTTATCTGTGGAACTGAGTCAAACTAAATGTAATGCCTCAACTCCTACAATTAAGTGCTTATTAGGGTGGGGGGTCCCCAGTTCAAATATGATTATTTTCACTGCAGTTCAAATATGATTATTTTGAGGGGGTCACTCCCCAGTTCAAATATGATTATTTGGGGGGGACACTCCCCAGTTCAAATATGATTATTTTTGGGGGGGCTCCCCAGTTCAAATATGATTATTTTTGGGGGGGCTCCCCAGTTCAAATATGATTATTTTGAAAAGGTTGAGACCCACTGCTCGAGGCTACATCTGGAGAGCAGTGTACGTGATTCTCTCCCAGCAGACAGAGCATGCCCCCCCCCCCCCCCTGTGATTTAGGGCCTACGATTGAAATAATTGCCTTAAAATTCCAAGAAACCAGATCTAAAATAAAAAAAAATCCATCTGGCCAGCTTTAAATTTAAGTCACCTAATCCCCTTCTTAACAAATGGTTCTCTGTATAAATATCTAAGATGAGTGTATTTTTCAAAAGAATCAGTTTTATATACATTTAAACACTGACGCAGATGTTGGTCGTTATTAAAATGATTACAGTGATTTGTGGAGGGATTACACAGACTGGCCGCCGGCGTCGTTCCAAAAGCCCTGAACTCCTGTGGGATTTATTTGACATGGGATGTATTTACGGCTGGAATCCAAATGAGGCACTAATATAGGTCTGCTCTAGACAACCACGTGTCTCAGTATAGGACATGTTATTTATTAATATGCTTTTTCAGCTACCAGACATATGCTTAAAACACATTTCCTTAGTCGCGAGAGACATTATTGAATTGTCATCATAATTGACATCGATTGCCTATTCTGTGTGGCTTATGTCTTTTAAATATGCAGATTGCAGTGCATTCAATGGAATAAAACATACCTAAAAACCTTCATTTTATTTTACACTCGGAGTGATTGTGACATATTTTGATTTAACACAGAGGAGTTTGTGTCATACACACCACGGCTCTAGCTATTATCATTTTAAGGAAATTCAAACATTTAAACAAAAAAACATTAAAACGTCATCCATTTATCCAATTGTAGCCGTTGTTAATTCTGAGATTACACATAAAAAAATAAATAATCAGGATTTCTGTTCGGAAACAAATTAAATATATAAGGATAAATATAATAGAGAATAAAAAATAAAAAAAGTTTTATATACATTTAAACACTTTGGCAGACCCTCAGATCGGGGTTCGGGGGGGCTGCTATATAGGCTACCTGTGGCTGACTCGGGGTCGTGAAAGCCCTGCAGAGCCGCGCTGTCCTTCCCGAGGAACGCCTTGCCCTCGTCGCCTCCTTCCAAGCGGCCGTGTAACAAACCGTCCTGAGCCTTCTCAAACACCGAGTGGAGGGAGGGAGGCTGCGATCCGAACTTCCTAACCGCCTCCTGGTGCTGATGCTGCTGAGACGCGGAGGACGACGAGGACGAGGAGGAGGAGGAGAACCCGCCGGGGAGAGACGCCATGAGCGTGGAGGTGAGCGCCATGCCTTGCGCTAGGCTGGAGCAGAAGCTGTTCTGGAGGGAAGGGGGGATCTGGTGGTGGATGGTGGCCGGGGGAGGCGGAGGAGGAGGCGGCGGCGGCGGGAGGACCACCGACCGGTAGGGCATGAACATCGGGTAGCCGGTGTAGACGAAGTGGCCCGGGCTCGGAGACATCGGGCCGGGCCCCGCGCCGATGAGCGAGTCGATGCTGAAGGCGGTGGTGGTGCTTCCCAGTGGCCGCTGCATCACCATAAAGGACGGGCTGAACGCGCCGCCCGCTGCACTCATATGAACCGCCGGGTGGAGCCTTGTAGAGAACTGGAACTTTCTTTGCTTTTTGTTGGGAGGGAAACTGTTAATAAAGTATTCAATCAATCAATCAATGCTTCGGAACAGCAGGGCGAGAAGAGATGCTTGTGTAGCCTGATGAGCAAATAGTCTAGTATTTCCCCCCTGATTATGGGAAATTGCCGTCAGTCTTAATAGAGGTTAAGATGTTGGCTTTCCGCGCGGGAGACCCTTGGTTAGAATCCCGGGTGTCGCACAGCACACGCACTAGTTAGGGTGTCCCGTCCGCGAGACTCCGGAGCTATAGGGGCTGCGGGGAAGTGAGGAGGGTCCCCGCCGGGTAGGAGAAGAAGTTTCACACGCCGATCTATCCTTGTTTAATCATTCATTGAAGACCACCGACCACCTCAGAGAAACCGATCATCATCATCATCATAATATTAATCCCCTCGTTAAATGTCCGCTTCTTCTCGCCGGTAAATCGACGCATCCCATCGACATAGAGGCGCACAGTGTGCAACAGCTTGATTATATATTTTTTAGTTCATGTCAAGTAAAAACAAAAAAAAAATAATGGCTAAAAAAAAAATCGAAAATAATTAAAAATAAATCACTTTGTCCAGTGCGTGCGGTCCTGTCGCTGTCAGAGTCACTGTGGTGGCGGATGATGTGACATTCACTTCAACTTGACGTGGCACGGTCTGTCTGTCTGTGTGTGTGTGTGTGTGTCACCACCGTGTCGTTGCGGAGTGTCTCTCCTGCCGTTTCAACAGCATCCAGATGTTTGGCATTGGATTTAAATTCCGCTCCCAAATGCTTCATCAACCCCCTCCTCGTTCTGCCCAACGCGGGCCCGCCCCCTCCCCGTCGCACCGCTCTCTCATTGGTCGCCCGGAGGACGGCCCCCCTTCCACCCCCAGCTCGTAGCCGATTGGACGCAGGGAGGACGCGAGATTGAGATTTTGTTTTTAACCACTTAAACCCCATATGGGTAAACAGAGTCCCTCAGGGCTCAATACGGGTGTCTTTTCTGTTTTCTGTTGGTGTGGGGAAAGCTTTCGCTGAAAATAGCAGATCACAACACGACGTCGGGTTGTGAGTTTGTCTATCTGCTTTTTTCAGCGAAAGCTTTCCCCACAATACAGATGCTGGAGTTTAAGTGGTTAAGAGTCTCGTGGATGAATGCCAATTACACATAATTGGGACTACAGGCCATTTAGAAATGTGAAAACATATCATTGTAAATAATAAGCTATACTATGTGTGTGAATAATAATTCTAGACTGCCCTCCCTCTCTCTCGCTGGGTGCGTGTGTGCATGCATGCGTGCGTGCGTGTGTGTTTTATTCTCTCCATTTGTCTTTATTATTCTCTATATTTGTCAGCCCTATTTGTTGTCTGCTTTCATAATGTACTGGAACAAAATGATG
Organism: Gymnoscopelus microlampas; assembly: GCF_963454915.1. NCBI lineage: Eukaryota > Metazoa > Chordata > Actinopteri > Myctophiformes > Myctophidae > Gymnoscopelus > Gymnoscopelus microlampas. Next base: position 20,654,365 of record NC_139961.1, on the reverse strand, counting down.
TATTTCAAAACCGTAGCCAAATATTACATTAACACCTATAGCTGAGAGGAAAATGTATAGCCTATACGTGCAAATGTGAAACATACTGTACAATCAACAGTAGCCTATGTGCTCGTAGAACATCAAATCGCCTTTTCCCATTTCAAACTTCAAGATAACATTTGTCATTTTAAATGGTCAAGGAATTGTTCAAGGAAGGGGGTCCCTTTTGCGTTCCAGGGGGGGCCATCCCCCACCCAGAACTAGAGATTGGGAATATCTGCTGTGAGTTCAGGTTCATGCAGTGTGATGGACCTCCTTGGACCACACATTTTTGTATTCACTGCAGACATAGAGATTTTAACCATTTAAACATGGTTGAGGGGAGTCCCTCAGGGCTCTATACTAGTGTATTTTCGCTCTACGTTAAATATTGCCGAAAATAGCCGATCTGCACAAGTTTTGAGCTTGCCGATCGGCTATTTTCTGCGCAAGTTTTCAGTCAGAATATGGATCCTGGGGTTTAAGTGGTTAATGCCTATTTATACTTTTTATTTTTTAAACACCATGCGTAACCACTTGAACCCCAGCATCCCTATTCTGGGGGGGTAACGTTCGCCAAAAATATCAGATCTACTGGCTCACTACGTTGTGACACGTTGTGAGCTTGTAGAGCGGTTATTCTTGACAAAGACATTTGGTTTAGAGTGAAAAAAGAGCAAGTAGGCCTACAGTTGCAACTCAGGTCCATTTTACTAAATATGGAGGATTTAAGACAAGTAATTAACACAATCAGAGATTAGTAGGCCAATATTGTATTAAGAAAATAATATTGGCTATATTAGTTCCCAGCTGGGGATGTGTTTAGAACTAAAACTATTTGGCCTACACTAAGTCACAAAGTAAAGGGGTACACACAAGGCCTAGCTTAATGGCACCTCAGGAATGGTACTTTCAAGCCAAACACATTAACGACTACACATTTACATTGAAGTTGCTGTTAGTTCTGTGTTATGTGTACTCAGAGAGAGTACACATTTACCCATATAGGTTACACTTTGAGACTTCCATGAATCCTGAGGATATTCTGTTTTCCCCCGAACTATTAGGTGGCTGTATGAAAAGCATAATAACCATTATTTTTGGTACTTTAAATGGCAAAACAACCAACATGATATTCGTAAAGGCCGTTCTGTGCCCTTATACAGTAAAATGTGCTAATTTCTCAGTTTGTAACTCTGAGAGTGTGCAAATGTAATCAAATGGACCCCTTACGGGTCCTTACCGGTCCATTTGATTCCATTTGCACACTCCCAGAGTGACAAATAGACAAGATTCACTATAGATATCTCATCCACCCACCCAACCACACATACATCTCTGTTGAATAAGGCTCCTTATTTCCCAGAGTCAAAAGGATTTTACCGTGTAGTTTTCTATGACACCACATCAGAACACAAAACACAATGCAAAGAAGCAAGGGGTCGGATCGGTATATCCTTCCCCCGGAGACCTCCGGCCCCCGATCAGATCTCATGTGGGGGTCTCTTGGGCCAAATCAAGGGCACGCATGAACACCTCTCCTCCCCCCCCCCCCCCCCCCCACCAAAGCCCCCTAACCCATCACCCCCCGACCCCCCCCCCCCCACCCCACCCCCCCCGGTCTCCAGGGTCACTGGGACGGGATCTCATTAAAGGCTCTTGTCCTGATCTGCAACTGCAATGCAGACATTAAATAGCAGTATTTTTCAATTAGGGCTGACAAATTCAATCAAAATTCCATAGATTAGGATGAAATGAGGCATGGGTCATTTACAAGGGGATTTAATTGCACGGCCATTAGACAAATAGTACAGCAGCCACCGAGTCATTATCAATCATGCGGGGGCATCAATAGTAAAAGGTTGTAGGTGTGTGTGCGTGTGTGTCTGTATCTGTGCGCGCGTGTGCACAAGTGTGCGCGCGCGAAATGTGTGTGTGCGTGCGCGCGTGTCCGCGTACCACCACCACAGCGCGTTGGCCCCACCGCCGCGCACGGGGCACCGCCAACAGAAGCATAGCGGCTAATAAATACCCCTCTTTTGTACTTATAAATTATCCAGTTTAATTAACAACACGGATTATGATTGGACTATGATTTAATTAAACCTTTCCTGCGTGCAAGGCGAGCGCGATCATTCATTATAGCCGCGGAGAAGGGGTGTGGGTGTGTGTGGGGGGGTGTGGGGGGCTATGGAGGGTATTAACTCCGCACTAAATGAAGCGGAGAGCTTTTGAGAGGAGCTGCTTACATGACGATAGTGCCTAATATCTGATCCTACCGCCGCAACAAGCGCCGATTATAATAGACGCCAAATGACTCAATAGAGGTGGATGAAACAGTTCTAAAAGAAAAAGAATGGGGCCCCCCCCTCCCTCGGCCCCACAAAGCGCCCCTCCGCCCCTCCCTCTCTCCCTTCCTCCTAGCATTTAAATCAGCACGTAAATGGATAACATTCAGGACGAGTTTACCGATATTATTGTGTGTTGTAAGTACCGGGGATGTGGTTTGGCGTGCGTGGGGGGGGCATACGAAGCAATTACAGCGCAAAAAAGACGGCTACTGCTAGCTGCTGCGTCTTTCTTTTGCGCTGTAATTGCTTCTAGCAGCTACACACACACACACACACGCGTGCCCGCGCACACACACAGCACAGCGACTGATGATGTTGGCTGTGGGTCGAGAGAGAGACGGGACGGCAAACGGAGAACGGGAAGAAAAATGGATTTGAGAAACGTTGCCCCGAGCGGAACACGGCAGCGCTGAACGGTGCTCCGTCAATGTGGAGCGATCAACCTTTTCATCAGCTCCCTCTAAATGCCAGCCCTGATTTATTCCGCTCGCTCCCGTTTTAGGAAAACACAGTAACACACACACACACACACACACACACACACACACACACACACACACACACACACACACACACACACACACACACACACACACACACACACACACACACACACACACACACACACACACACACACACACACACACGCGGAGCGGAGGGGTTCGGGTTGTGCAGCCGAAGAGTTGTGTATGTGCACAAAGCGGGAAAAAAACGAACAGATCTTCTCATTTCTAATATATATATATATATATATATATATACAGACTACACACACACTCACACTCACACACACACACACACACACACACACACACACACACACACACACACACACACACACACACACACACACACACACACGCACAGTACATGAATACATAATGTACAGTAAAATCCTGTTAACCACATAAACCCTGTTGTCAGAAAATGTAAAAGAAAAGAAAACATAAAATAAATCAGATTTACAGGTACAGACAAGAAGCCATATGTATTTTGACAATTTGTGACAATATTTTGGCAATTTTCGGCTATAATTAGATGCTATCGATAATGCCCATAATACGGACGCCATGCATGTTGAAAATTGTTCATTTTTAACTCTCAGAGTAGGCGAACACTAAAGGATAAAGCAACACTGAGGATTTTACACACTATGGGCCCTAGATGTTTTAGGCATTTGTTTTTACTATTTTGAAAAACATTCTAAAATAGTGAAAATAGACGCTCTACATCGACAAGTTGTGAGCTTGTAGATCGGCTATTTGAACCATTTTAAAATGTTTTTCAAAATAGTACACACAATCGCATACGGGTTAAGGCAGCGTGCAAGATAGGGCCCATTCTCTGCAGTTTACATGGTCTGGTATGGCCTTAACGTAAACGAAAAGAGGAATACTCTTTTTTCTTCTTCTACCCCCCCTTCCCCCCGCCCCCCCCAGTCTAACCTGCTCAGACCAGATCAATGGACATTTAGGACTCGGATTGGATTTTTGATTATCGAAGCTGAAAGGAACCCGATTGATTGGTCGCTTAAGGTTGCCCCTGACGATGGGCTGATCCAATGAGGGGAGAGGAGGAGAGGGGCCTGATGTGATGTGGAATCGAGTTTCTGAAACTGGCAGCACCCACGGTTACTATTGATTGGTTCTCAACATTGGGTCCGGGGGCCTACCTAGGGGTCCGTCTGGATGGACACTTACACATGTGTAACTCAGAGAGTGTAAAAGTGGAACCAAATTAACCCGTATGTATACAGGTCTATTTGGTTACATTTACACTCTCAGAGTTACATTTTGCCATTTTGACCCCATGTTGAGAGAGCCAGTGGCTCTCAAAGTGGGGTCACTGGTTCTCACTGGTTCTCAGAGAGGGTTCCAGGGACCCCCGGGGTTCCTTGAGCAAGGGGTTCCTAGGCGTATCCAGTATCATAGGAACAGCTCAGTTCCTATTTTATTTTCCAGCTATCTTTGAAAATGTTTGAAAAAAATCTTGTTGTTGTTGTTGTGGAGTGAGTTTGTATCAGGGTCACCAGTGGTACAGTATGACTCACCTGAGCTGCTGAGTTGTTCGGTAATTTCTGCTTTGTTCTTCAGACAGACAGACAGACAGACAGACAGACAGACAGACAGACAGACAGACATCTTGTATGTAGCAGTGCTTCAGGGTAGTAATAGTGTGGCGAACGTCTCGTACAGTCGCACCGTATTCCATGAAGGTAAATGTCCCACGCCACATTAACTCCCCTAGCAGCAGCACATTGATCAGGGCTGGCCGGAGCCGTCATACCACTGAGGAATTCATTGATAGAAATATAAAGTTAGTGGGACCGCACGTATTAAAACTCATGCAGATTTATACCGAAGGCAGTCAGCTGATGATGCTCCGGATCGTGAGAGACTTAAACAATTAAGTGGACCGGTGGCATAAAAATAAAAGCGTGTAAATTCCTTTGATTGCCAAATATTACAAGCCTAAAGACGTCGAGGCAATGGATTAAAGATGAGCAGAAGTGCATGGTAAAAATCCAGAGCATTCGTTTAACTCTGGAAGTGTACAAAGTGACCAATGTCTACATTTTAAGAGTTAAATTAACACTGCGTGTTGCAGTTCTGAGACGTAGACATTTACCTGTAATTAACGTGGTTTAAAACCTGGGGGTTGGGAGTTTTCTTACAACTACACGTGCCTGACGGTTGGGATTCCGGAACAGGAGGAATCGGAGAAACCGGATCCAACTGGAATCGGTTCCAACTTCCATCACATTTGGAAGTGTTTCCGGAACCAGTTTTATCACACTGTGAGGGGTTCTCAAACTGAGAGAGAGAGAGAGAGAGAGAGAGAGAGAGAGAGAGAGAGAGAGAGAAATTCGTGTTGAATCCTGTGTCTACAGTAGGTGAGACATGACCTTTGACACGATCTAAATGTCTCAATAGAAGAGCAGGGAGACAAAATACCACCCCAATTGTATACGTTATATTGCATTAACATAATCTACCATGAAGATTGGACAACATTTAAATATATTCATTAAAAAAACAGTGCCACCTTAATTGGCCTTAATTAGCCACTGTGTCTACGGCAAATAACAAAAATAGCTATTCATCCATTTTAGCTATAATGATATGTCCAAAATAGGGAGCGAAAGTGATTAAAGACTGGAAGTGTAGGATGTGTCACTTTCCAGTGTGTAAATAACAGGCGACACAGAGTGACATGGTGTCATGCTCAGTACATAGTTGTAGGCCTACAGAGCAGCAGCCAGCAGCACACAGGTGTTTGTGTGCGTGCGTGTGCGTGCGCGCGCCTGTGTGTGTACAAACGTGCTTGTATGTGTACAGTATGTGTCTAGAAATGGGTCTGCGAGTCTGTCTGTGTGTGTGTGTGTGTGCATGCGCAGGCAGACATATGAGGGAGAGCGACACACACACACACACACACACACACACACACACACACACACACACACACACACACACACACACACACACACACACACACACACACACACACACACACACACACACACACACACACACACACACACACACACACACACACACACACACACACAAAATGTCATTCAGCCAACAATGAGAGGGAGAATGCTGCTTTCCCCCCAAAGTCAAGACCTCATCACCACAGTCTATAATTAACCCACAGCACCCTCTCCAGGTCTGCATGAGAACTTCAAGAAAACACTGAAGCATCTCGATGCCTCCTCAACTCTCCACGGTCCCCCCCGCTCTCTCTCTCTCATATAAAAACAATATGTTAAACAGACATCAGCCATAGTTTGAGGACATTTAGAGCCTATAATTGCTGAGGGATTTTGAGGGGATACCCCTTGGTCTCTAGAGGGGGGCGTATGACAGCTTTACAGAGCCTTAGGATGAACTGGTGTGTGCCAACTACTCTACACTTGGGGTGGGTGGGCTCCTAAAATTTCTGACAGATTAAATAGATGAGACCCCCGGGCTAGCGGAGAGGTGAAAAAGCACCGGTCTAGAGGGGTGGGGAGGGCGGGCATGGGGGTGGGTTTAAATACAGTTCTGGGATTTGCAGGAATTGGCTTTTCTTTTGTAAATATGCAGCGGAGGTCGTCGCTGTATGTTTGTCCTTGTGACTGGTGGCGTTTTTGAATGTTTAATTTAATTTATTCCATCTTGTCTGGTTTCCCCAATTCTACAACAAGTGAGAACAAAGGATTATTTGGACATGAATAATTCTTTGTTATATTCTTTAGAGCTCTATTCTATCATTTTTCCTGCTTTCACCACAATTTAGTCATCATGCCAATTCCCCACTTTTACCCCCAATTTGCCTCCCAATAGGCTCTATGCATAGCAGTCATTTTGGAGAGAAATTGGGCCTCTTCTTACTTCCTTCACAGGTGTTACCAATGATACTAATGAAGGCTCTGTTCCATTCTGGTCAAACAGAGCCAAGGTACTGATATTGTGCATTTTGTCTCACTGGAAACACTCTGCTACACCTTTTTCATGTCAAGGACCCCCAAAATGATATGGATTTGGCCCGCGGACCCCCATCTAAAAATATATTGTTCCAGTTCCAGGAACCTGTTCGCTTTAAAAAATACATATATTCAAAGGTTTACACAAATGTTCACGATTTTTCAAAAATTGCAGATCTACAAGCTCATAGCTTTGTGTTTAACTCTGTGCTTGTATATCTGCAATTCTTTTAATAGCCAAAGTATAAAAGGTTAAAGTGGTTAAAATGATTGTGATGCTATATCAACACATTTTGCTGGGGACCCCTGGAACCTCCCCAAGGACCCCTGGGGGTCCCCGGACCCCACTTTGAGAAGCAATGAGCTATTCTTCTCAGTTCTGAATAGACACCCTGACCAGCCTGTAGCCAGGGCCCTCGCCCCGGCTTCACTCTCTTGAACGGAGCACCCAGCCAAGCCTATTCTACTCTATCGTCTGTGTCGTCTGGAAACCTCATATGTCCAGAACTATTACTTTTCAGGATTCAAATTCAGAAATAGCAGATCGACAAGCTCGAAACGCGGCGCTTCGCGCCACGTCCTGAGCGGTCTGTCTCCAGACAGATTATATGATTCGGAAATGGGCATTTTTACTTAATGACTACTTTCACTTTGCTACTTTAATGATTTAAATGCTAATACATTTGTACTCTGGATTCAGTGAGATTTTGAATGCAGGATGTTTACTCTACTTGTAAAAAAAAGTTGCTGTTTTCACGCTTCATCATAATGAAGTATAGGCTATGTAGGCCTCAAGTGTTTAAGTCAAATATCTGACGACTTGTTCCACCACAATTCTTTTCCCTTCTATTTTATCCCCCTTTTTCCTTCTTTCTTCACTTTTGGCCGGCCCCGCTGGACGTGACCTGACCGTCTGGAAGAGACAGATCCGCGTCTGACTGACTGGGGCCCCGCGGATGTCTCTAATTCTCTGGGTTTGCCGCCATCAGGGAGGCTATACTTAGTGCGTTGTTTGGGTACGGAGCGGAGTGAAAGGTCAGGTCGCGGGCCTGTGCGCGCTGTGTGAGTGCCTGTAAGTGCAGCTCAACAGCGGGGGAAGGCTGTTTTCACCGTAATGACTGTCATTACGCTCACCGCGGCACACCTGGACCTGTGTCTTTAGGCAGGTATGAAAGTTGATGGGAGGGGTGACGGATGGCTGTGTGAACGACAGTTCAATCCCCACGCTGGTTCAACCGTAGGATGGAATAGAATAGATTGGAATAGAATAGACGTGCTTGCGATAGGCCTACAACTTACTAGAATAGAAGTTCTTATGAGCTAACATAGAATAGAATCTCTGAAACCTCTTATCTCCATGTTCTAACTTTTTTGTGTTTTTTTCGTAAATGAATGCCCTACTTGATCATACTACAGCGTCAAACAAAAACATAAAAAAACTAGAAAAAGTGCTCCTCGGAGCACAGGTCTCCGCCAGGTCAGGTAGGTTATTGTGGCCTCCTGGTGGCGCTATAATAGGCCAATGCGAAAAGGGTTGCATTTCTTCCTCAGCTTAGTGGGAATGTGCGTGCACAAATTTCCACGGAAATGCCACGCTGCGTTCATGATTTGAGACATTTTGTTCAAAACGGACCAATCCTGCAAACTTTGGAAGCCAACCTTAGCCACTCAGGATGGAATATGAAATATTGGACAGATCCATCTTGATCACATGACTATAGAGATACTGTGTACCGATTTGCGTGATGTTTGGATAAAATCTGTAGTAGTAATATCCAAAAATGGGTTTTGCACAAATCGGCCTCCTGGTGGCACTATAACAGGCCCATCTGAAACATTTGGGGCAGAGGTTCTGAATTGGCATCCAGGGAGTGTGTGTGCACAGTTTCGCAGCGACCGGGCCAACGGTGCCGGATATTAGCTGCTCTCAGACAGATGGACGGACAGACACACACACGGACGGACACACGGACGGACAGGGGGTAAAACATACTCTCTCGCCATGCCTTTCGGCCTGCCGGAGACAATAACAGATCTACAAGCTCAAAACGTTTCCCGTCACAGAGTTGGCTCAGATCTGAACCCATTTGATTTGAGTTAAGGTCTTGATGTGACTGCATGCCCTTGCTGACGTTGATCGCGTGTAGGGGTCGAATCCATGGCCTTCTGCCATATAGGTCTATGCTCTAACGCCTACACTAGGGGAGCCTCCTTATCTGAAACATATTGGTCTATAATTATTGATTATTAATGTGTTCAATGGTAAAGGTAGAGCTCTTTTTAATGACTTTACTGTACGTACTAGGTAGCTTCACCTATAAAGATGCATCATAATGTATTAGCTGATTTAACCCTAACCCTTGCAAAGTAACTATAGTAGCCTAACTAAAATGCTGTAAAATAAATGTGGAGTAGTGGAGTAAAAAAGAACAGTATTTCGTGCTGAAATATAGTGGAGTATAAAGTAGGATGAAACGTAAATACTTAGATAAACTCAAGTAATACTAATACTTAAGTACATGTACTTAGTTAATTCCAGCAGAAAAAGAAAAGTCTTGAGGATGAGTTTCAGACAAGCTAATTAGATTTGGCGACGTTTTCACCTAGAGCCTCGCTCCCACACACACGCACACACACGCACATGCACACACACACACACACGCAGGCCAAGAGGAAGACACTCTTATTTAATTATTACAGCCTTAATTACCGCTGGTACAATCAACGGGGCCCCCCAGAAATAGAACACGGAGAGTATAGAAGACGGCAGCTAAAATTGGGTTAGCGACGCTTCATTCTAAACTAGCTTCCTCTGGGCTAACGCGGTGTCTAGTTCGATTAGTTACATGAAAGGCGGCCGCACAAATCTACTTGTCTCCTCAGCTGGGAAAGAACACATCGTGGGTCTGCTTTCATTACGCCGGGAAGAAAAAGATACTAGACAAACGACAGACGTCTGAAAGGCCTCGCACGAACAGTGGTGTAAAGTAACTTAGTACATTTACTTAAGTACAATTTTGAGGTATTTGTACTTTACTTGAGTATTGCCAATTTCCAATACTTTTACTTCTACTCCACTACATCTTGGAGGCAAATATTGTACTTTTACTCCACTACAATTATTTGAAAACTTTAGTTAGTTACTTTTCATATATAAATTATGATATTATAAAACATACATTAACCACTTCAGCCCTATTTTATACCTAGGCTATTTGAAAATAGCAGATCTACAAGTTGTGTAGATCTGCTATTCAGCTGGGAAAGAACACATCGTGGGTCTGCTGTCATTACGCCGGGAAGAAAAAAATACTAGACAAACGACGGACGTCTGAAAGGCCTCACGCGAATGAATTCATCACTCTCTGTCTCCCTGTTTTTCTCACAAGGAACGGTCTCACTTTTATGAGACCTTCTCCCCCCGTTAAAGAACATTTTTGTTAGCCACTTAAACCCCCTATATGGTAGTCCCTCAGGGCCCTATACTAGTGTCTTGTCTGTTTTCTGCTATTGCGGGGAAAGCTTTCGCTGAAAATAGAACCACTGCTATATATCCCCTGAACCATTGCAAAGAGCTGCTGAAGGAAACAACATTTCTTTGTGTGTACGCTACAGTGCACAGTTAAACCCATAGTGTTGTCAGTGGTGTAAAGTAACTAAGTACATTTACACAAGTAGGCTACTGTACTTAAATACAATTTTGAGGTATTACT